>NC_074671.1:7209926-7285706 GCF_029448725.1 Salvelinus fontinalis
TTGAGTGAGAAAGCAATTCCTGTTCATTGACATGATAATGTCTTAAGCCTGGATGGTATACGGATATCTGGCAGGAGATGTAGGAGATGCAAATGGAAGTAAACCTTCCCCGAAATTCACCCTCCATTTCCACCATCAGCTTGTATTTGAAGACGTTCTTTCCTAAACGCTATACAGCATTTCCATTTCCAGAAATGTTGGTAAATTATATTTTATTGTTTAAAGCACTTATGAAAGCAATTGGTATTTTTCACTCTGTAATCATGGCTCTGTAATCATCACTCTGTAATCATGGCATGGATCGATCAATAACAGACATGTATTTGTTGGAAGTCTATCAATTGATGGTTTCATTTCAGAGAGACAAATAATCATATTTTTTTGCAAAAGGCTATAGGCAATATCCGCCACCCTCTTAGAGAAATAAGTAGTACTGCTAGGTTTTACAGTCAAATGTAACAAATAACTACATAAAGAACTGTACAAATGATACGTGTGACACAAATCTTTGTTTTTTATGAATGAATACTGTCACGTGAGATCTGAATGCAAAACATTTACAGTAAATTTGGACGTTTTAGTCATTTAGCAGACGCTATTATCCAGAGCAGTGGTTCCCAAACATGTTATAGTCCCGTACCCCTTCAACCTCCAGCTGCCTACCCCCTCTAGCACCAGGGTGCCATCATTGTAAGCCTGCCACACACACACTATACGATACACTTATTAAACATAAGACTGAGTATGAGTTTTCGTCACAACCCGGCAGGTGGGAAGTGACAGGCACAAATAATAATCAATAATGTTGCTCTTTATTTAACCATCTTACATATAAAACCTTATTTGTTCATCAAAAATGGTGAATAACACACCACAGGTTAATGAGAAGGGTGTGCTTGAAACGATGCACATAACTCTGCAATGTTGGGTTGTATTGGAGAGAGTCTCAGTCTTAAATCATTTTCCACACACAGTCTGTGCCTGTATTTAGTTGCCATGCTAGTGAGGGCTGAGAATCCACTCTCATATAGGTATGTGGTTGCAAAGGGCATCAGTGTCTTAACAGTGCGACTTGCCAAGGCAGGATACTCTGAGCTCAGCCCGATCCAGAAATCTGGCAGTGGTTTCACAGAACCGCTTGTTGCAATTTCGATGAGGCTCTCCTGTTCAGATATCGGTCAGTGGACAGGAAGCAGGGCATGAAAGGGATGACGAATCCAGTTGTTTGTGTCATCCGTTTTGGGAAAGTAACTGCGCACCCAACTCACTCGGGTGCTTCGCTAAATCACATTTGACATTGTCCGTAAGTTCCAGTTCATTTGACATTGTCCGTAGGCTTGAGTTCATTTGACATTGTCCGTAAGCTTGAGTACATGTGCACACAAAAAAATCATACAATGATGGAAAGACCTGTGTGTTGTCCTTGTTAATGCAGACAGAGAAGAACTCTAACTTTTAAATCATAGCCTCAATTTTGTCCTGCACTTCGAATATAGTTGTGGAGAGTCCCTGTAATCCTAGATTCAGATCATTCAGGCGAGAAAAAATATCACCCAGATTAGGCCAGTCTTGTGAGAAACTCATCATCACGCAAGCGGTCAGACAAGTGAAAATTATGGTCAGTAAAGAAAACTTTAACTCGTCTCTCAATTTAAAAAAAAACGTGTCAAAACTTTCCCATGTATAACCAGCGCACTTCTGTATGTTGTAAAAGTGTTACATGGTCGTTGTCCATATCATTGCATAGCTCATAAAATACACAGGAGTTCAGGGGCCGTGCTTTAACAAAGTTAACCATTGTCCTTGTAGTGTCCAAAACGTATTTCAAGCTGTCAGGCTGCAGTTCTACCCAAGTGGCGTCAGTGAAGTGGTAACGTTGCAGGCACGTTACTACTTCACTATGTCTCCCTGTCATGGCTTTTGCGCTAACAGTATGCACCAGGGTGCCATCATTGTAAGCCTGCCACACACACACTATACTTTGTGTTTTAGAATTACAATAAAATTACAATACTGTTGTGACAAATGCAAACAAGATTGATATGGTACCAGTCCAATACTACTGTATGTATATGAGCAGCAGCTACATTTGGCTAAATCGGACCGTTATTCCCGTGAGACAGCAACGGTTAATGTGATAGGATATTTAATTCCTTGACTAGGCTCCCTGTATTTGACACTGTGTTGTTATTCTGCTGAACACAAGATGTTTTAATACATTTTTGGGCAGTGAAACGAGGCGACTCAGGCGAGAAAATAACCTCAGCCAAATGTATAGCCCCGTTGGAAAATATAAATGGACTGTTTGAAAATGTGAAAAAGGTATTATTATTATTATATTTGTTTTAAATGTGAATCACATTTTTATTTGGCATACTCCCAACAGCATTGCGCTTATCCCAGTTTGGGAATATGTGATCCAGAGCAACTTACAGTTAGTGCATTCATTTTAAGATAGCTAGGTGGGACAACCACAAATCACAGCCAAATATATAGGTACAAACATTCCATTACTGCTGAACAATGGATATACAGTGCATTCCCCAACTTATTTAAGACCCCTTGACTTTTTACAATGATTTTTTACTTAAGTACTTAAAAAAAAAAAAAAAAATTATCAATCTACACACAAATACCCCATTAAGCAAAAAATTGTCTGTAAGAAATTTTTGAAATTGTATCAAATAAAAAAAACTGAAATATCACATTTACATAAGTATTCAGACTCTTTACTCAGTACTTTGTTTAAGCACCTGTGGCAGCGATTACAGCCTCAGGTCTTCTTGAGTATGATGCCACAAGCTTGGCACACCGGTATTTGGGGAGTTTCTCTCATTCTTCTCTGCAGATCCTCTCAAGCGCTTTCAGGTTGTATGGGGAACGTTGTTGCACGGGCTCTGGCTGGGCCACTCAAGGATATTCAGAGACCGAAGCTACTCCTGTGTTGTCTTAGCTGTGTGCTTAGGGTCGTTGTCCTGTTAGAAGGTGAACCTTCACCCCAGTCTGAGGTCCTGAGCGCTCTGCAGACGGATATCATCAACGGTCTCTCTCTACTTTGCTCCGTTCATCTTTCCCTCGATCCTGACTAGTCTCCCAGTCCCTTCAGCTGAAAAACACCCCCACAGCATGATGCTGCCACACCATGCTTCACCGAAGGGATGGCGCCAGGTTTCCTCCAGACATGACGCTTGGCATTCAGGCCAAATAATCTTGTTTCTCATGGTCTGAGAGTCCATTAGGTGCCTTTTGGCAAACTCTAAGCGGGCTGTCATGTGCCTTTTAATGAGGAGAGGCTTCCATCTAGCCACTCTACCATAAAGGCCTGGTTGGTGGAGTGCCGCTGAGATGGTTGTCCTTCTGGAAGTCTCTCCCATCTCCACAGAGGAACTCTGGAGCTCTGTCAGAGTGACCTCCCTGATCAAGGCCCTTCTCCTCCGATTGCTCAGTTTGGCCGGGCGGCCATCTACATGAAGAGTTTTGGATGTTCCAAACTTCTTCCATTTAAGAATGATGGAGGCCACTGCGTTCTTGGGGACCTTCAATGCTGCAGAAATGTTTAGTTACCCTTCCCCAGGTCTCTGCCTTGACACAATCCTGTACCGGAGCTCTACGGACTATGCCTTCAACCTCATGGCTTGGTTTTTGCTCTGACATGCACTGTCAACTGTGGGACCTTATATAGACAAGTGTGTGCCTTTCCAAATAATGTCCAATCAATTGAATTTACCACAGGTGGACTCCAATCAATTTGTAGAAACATCTCAAGAATGAAACAGGATACACCTGAAAACAGTAATATTTTACACATACATGATGGTACCCATAAGCAAGCAACCATTTCTAATGAAAAAACACAAATATGAAAAAAACTCCTCATTACACTTTTAAAACCCTCCAAAATGTGAAACCAATTACGATGCACTACACAGCAGCTGGAGGAGGAGATGTCACTTCAGATGGGAACTGGAACTGAAACAAATGTGATTTTACTACTTTTATTTCGTTTTTGTACTTTTCATTTTTTTACTTTGTTTTTTCCTTGTTTTGGAAAGTGACCGTTCACTAGTCCTGTTTACCTGCTGTGACCATTCACTAGTCCTGTTTACCTGCTGTGACCATTCACTAGTACTGTTTACCTGCTGTGACCATTCACTAGTCCTGTTTACCTGCTGTGACCATTCACTAGCCCTGTTCACCTGCTGTGACCATTCACTAGTCCTGTTTACCTGCTGTGACCGTTCACTAGTCCTGTTTACCTGCTTTGACCATTCACTAGTCCTGTTTACCTGCTGTGACCGTTCACTAGTCCTGTACACCTGCTGTGACCATTCACTAGTCCTGTTTACCTGCTGTGATCGTTCACTAGCCCCGTTTACCAGCTGTGACCATTCACTAGCCCTGTTCACCTGCTGTGACCATTCACTAGTCCTGTACACCTGCTGTGACCATTCACTAGTCCTGTTCACCTGCTGTGACCATTCACCAGTCCTGTACACCTGCTGTGACCATTCACTAGTCCTGTTTACCTGCTGTGACCATTCACTAGTCCTGTTAACCTGCTGTGACCATTCACTAGTCCTGTTTACCTGTTTGACCATTCAATAGTCCTGTTTACCTGCTGTGACCGTTCACTAGTCCTGTTTTGTCATGTTTTTGTCATTTGATTATCATGTCTTGTCCCTGTGCTTCCCTTCCATTTGTCTCCCTCTGCTGGTCTTAGTAGGTTCTTTCCCTCTTTCTATCCCTCTCTCTTCCCCTCCCTCTCTTCCTCTCTCGCTCTCTCTCTATCGTTCCGTTCCTGCTCCCAGCTGTTCCTCATTCTCCTAACTACCTCATTTAATCTTTCACACCTGTCCCCTATTTTGCCCTCTGATTAGAGTTCCTATTTCTCCCTCTGTTTTCCGCTTCTGTCCTTGTCGGATCTTTGTTTGATGTTTGCTGTTCTGTGTCCTGGTTCCGCCCTGTCGTGTTTTTGCCTTCAACAGATGCTGCGTGTGAGCAGGTGTCATCTAAGATATATCCTGGAGTACCGTTTTGTTTAAGACTGGAATAAAGACTCTGTTTTTGTTAAGTCGCTTTTGGGTCCTCATTCACCAGCATAACAGAAAGATCCGACCACAATGGACCCAGCGACTACGGATTCTCGCAACACTGCCATCGAGATCCAGGAAGCAATGCTCGGCAGACACGAGCAGGAATTGTCTGCTGCTCGTCATGCCGTTGAGACCCTGGCCGCTCAGGTTTCCAACCTCTCAGGACAGTTTCAGAGTCTTCGTCTCGTGCCACCTGCTACTTCCTGGTCTTCCGAGTCTTCGGAACCTAGGGTTAATAACCCACCATGTTACTCTGGGCAACCCACTGAGTGCCGCTCCTTTCTCACCCAGTGTGATATTGTGTTTTCTCTCCAGCCCAACACATACTCACGAGAGAGAGCTCGGATCGCCTACGTCATATCACTCCTTACTGGTCGGGCTCGGGAGTGGGGCACAGCTATCTGGGAGGCAAGGGCTGAGTGTACTAAGGATTATCAGAGCTTTAAAGAGGAGATGATACGGGTTTTTGATCGTTCAGTTTTTGGGAAGGAGGCTTCCAGGGTCCTGGCTTCCCTATGTCAAGGTGATCGATCCATAACGGATTACTCTATAGAGTTTCGCACTCTTGCTGCATCCAGTGACTGGAACGAGCCGGCGTTGCTCGCTCGTTTTCTGGAGGGACTTCACGCTGAGGTTAAGGATGAGATTCTCTCCCGGGAGGTTCCTTCCAGCGTGGACTCTTTGATTGCACTCGCCATCCGCATAGAACGACGGGTAGATCTTCGTCACCGAGCTCGTGGAAGAGAGCTCGCGTTAACGGTGTTTCCCCTCTCCGCATTTCAACCATCTTCTCCCATCGGCTCAGAGACTGAGCCCATGCAGCTGGGAGGTATTCGCATCTCGACTAAGGAGAGGGAACGGAGAATCACCAACCGCCTTTGTCTCTATTGCGGTTCTGCTGGACATTTTGTCATGTCATGTCCAGTAAAAGCCAGAGCTCATCAGTAAGCGGAGGGCTACTGGTGAGCGCTACTACTCAGGTCTCTCCATCAAGATCCTGTACTACCTTGTCGGTCCATCTACGCTGGACCGGTTCGGCTGCTTCCTGCAGTGCCTTGATAGACTCTGGGGCTGAGGGTTGTTTTATGGACGAAGCATGGGCTCGGAAACATGACATTCCTCTCAGACAGTTAGGGAGGCCCACGCCCATGTTCGCCTTAGATGGTAGTTCTCTCCCCAGTATCAGATGTGAGACACTACCTTTAACCCTCACAGTATCTGGTAACCACAGTGAGACCATTTCCTTTTTGATTTTTCGTTCACCTTTTACACCTGTTGTTTTGGGTCATCCCTGGCTAGTATGTCATAATCCTTCTATTAATTGGTCTAGTAATTCTATCCTATCCTGGAACGTTTCTTGTCATGTGAAGTGTTTAATGTCTGCTATCCCTCCTGTTTCTTGTGTCCCCTCTACTCAGGAGGAACCTGGGGATTTGACAGGTGTGCCGGAGGAATATCATGATCTACGCACGGTCTTCAGTCGGTCCAGAGCCAACTCTCTTCCTCCTCACCGGTCGTATGATTGTTGTATTGATCTCCTTCCGGGGACCACTCCCCCTCGGGGTAGACTATACTCTCTGTCGGCTCCCGAACGTAAGGCTCTCGAGGATTATCTGTCTGTTTCTCTCGACGCCGGTACCGTGGTGCCTTCTTCCTCTCCCGCCGGTGCGGGGTTTTTCTTTGTTAAGAAGAAGGACGGTACTCTGCGCCCCTGCGTGGA
The DNA here is from genome assembly GCF_029448725.1 of Salvelinus fontinalis. NCBI lineage: Eukaryota > Metazoa > Chordata > Actinopteri > Salmoniformes > Salmonidae > Salvelinus > Salvelinus fontinalis. The sequence goes on from NC_074671.1 coordinate 7,216,740, forward strand.
TTATCGAGGGCTGAATGACATAACGGTTAAGAATCGTTATCCGCTTCCCCTTATGTCGTCAGCCTTTGAGATGCTGCAGGGAGCCAGGTTCTTTACTAAGTTGGACCTTCGTAACGCTTACCATCTCGTACGCATCAGAGAGGGGGACGAGTGGAAAACGGCGTTTAACACTCCGTTAGGGCATTTTGAATACCGGGTTCTGCCGTTCGGTCTCTCTAATGCTCCAGCTGTCTTTCAGGCATTAGTTAATGATGTACTGAGAGACATGCTGAACATCTTTGTTTTCGTTTACCTTGACGATATCCTGATTTTTTCATCGTCACTCGAGATTCATGTTCAGCACGTTCGACGTGTACTCCAGCGCCTTTTAGAGAATTGTCTCTACGTGAAGGCTGAGAAGTGCGCCTTTCATGTCTCCTCTGTCACTTTTCTTGGTTCTGTTATTTCCGCTGAAGGCATTCAGATGGATCCCGCTAAGGTCCAGGCTGTCAGCGATTGGCCCGTTCCTAAGTCACGTGTCGAGTTGCAGCGTTTTCTCGGTTTCGCTAATTTCTATCGGCGTTTCATTCGTAATTTCGGTCAAGTGGCTGCCCCTCTCACAGCTCTGACTTCTGTCAACACTTGCTTTAAGTGGTCCGGTTCCGCCCAGGGAGCTTTTGATCTCCTCAAGAAGCGTTTTACATCCGCTCCTATCCTTGTTACTCCTGACGTCACTAAACAATTTATTGTCGAGGTTGACGCTTCAGAGGTGGGCGTGGGAGCCATTCTGTCCCAGCGCTTCCAGTCTGACGATAAGGTTCATCCTTGCGCTTACTTTTCTCATCGCCTGTCGCCATCGGAACGCAACTATGATGTGGGTAACCGCGAACTGCTCGCTATCCGCTTAGCCATAGGCGAATGGCGACAGTGGTTGGAGGGGGCGACCGTTCCTTTTGTCGTTTGGACTGACCATAAGAACCTTGAGTACATCCGTTCTGCCAAACGACTTAATGCACGTCAAGCTCGTTGGGCGTTGTTTTTCGCTCGTTTTGAGTTCGTGATTTCCTATCGCCCGGGTAATAAGAACACCAAGCCTGATGCCTTATCCCGTCTCTTTAGTTCTTCTGTGGTTTCTACCGACCCCGAGGGGATTCTCCCTGAAGGGCGTGTTGTCGGGTTGACTGTCTGGGGAATTGAGAGACAGGTAAAGCAAGCGCTCACTCACACTGCGTCGCCGCGCGCTTGTCCTAGTAACCTTCTGTTTGTTCCTGTCTCTACTCGTCTGGCTGTTCTTCAGTGGGCTCATTCTGCCAAGTTAGCTGGCCACCCCGGTGTTCGGGGTACGCTTGCTTCTATTCGCCAGCGGTTTTGGTGGCCTACTCAGGAGCGGGACACGCGCCGTTTCGTGGCTGCTTGTTCGGACTGCGCGCAGACTAAGTCAGGTAACTCTCCTCCTGCCGGTCGTCTCAGACCGCTTCCCATTCCTTCTCGACCATGGTCTCACATCGCCTTAGACTTTATTACCGGTCTGCCTTCGTCTGCGGGGAAGACTGTGATTCTTACGGTTATCGATAGGTTCTCTAAGGCGGCACATTTCATTCCCCTCGCTAAGCTTCCTTCCGCTAAGGAGACGGCACAAATCATCATTGAGAATGTGTTCAGAATTCATGGCCTCCCGTTAGACGCCGTTTCAGACAGAGGTCCGCAATTCACGTCACAGTTTTGGAGGGAGTTCTGTCGTTTGATCGGTGCTTCCGTCAGTCTCTCTTCCGGGTTTCATCCCCAGTCTAACGGTCAAGCAGAAAGGGCCAATCAGTCGATTGGTCGCATTTTACGCAGCCTTTCGTTTCGAAACCCTGCGTCTTGGGCAGAACAGCTCCCCTGGGCTGAGTACGCTCACAACTCGCTTCCTTCGTCTGCTACCGGGCTATCTCCGTTTCAGAGTAGTCTTGGTTACCAGCCTCCTCTGTTCTCGTCCCAGCTCGCCGAGTCCAGCGTTCCCTCCGCTCAGGCTTTTGTCCAACGTTGTGAGCGCACTTGGAGGAGGGTCAGGTCTGCACTTTGCCGTTACAGGGCGCAGACTGTGAGAGCCGCCAATAAACGTAGGATTAAGAGTCCTAGGTATTGTCGCGGTCAGAGAGTGTGGCTTTCCACTCGTAACCTTCCCCTTACGACAGCTTCTCGCAAGTTGACTCCGCGGTTCATTGGTCCGTTCCGTGTCTCTCAGGTCGTCAATCCTGTCGCTGTGCGACTGCTTCTTCCGCGACATCTTCGTCGCGTCCACCCTGTCTTCCATGTCTCTTGTGTCAAGCCTTTTCTTCGCGCTCCCGTTCGTCTTCCCTCCCCCCCTCCCGTCCTTGTCGAGGGCGCACCTATTTACAAGGTACGGAAGATCATGGACATGCGTTCTCGAGGACGTGGTCACCAGTACTTAGTGGATTGGGAGGGTTACGGTCCTGAGGAGAGGAGTTGGGTTCCATCTCGGGACGTTCTGGACCGTTCGTTGATTGATGATTTCCTCCGTTGCCGCCAGGGTTCCTCCTCGAGTGCGCCAGGAGGCGCTCGGTGAGTGGGGGGGTACTGTCATGTTTTTGTCATTTGATTATCATGTCTTGTCCCTGTGCTTCCCTTCCATTTGTCTCCCTCTGCTGGTCTTAGTAGGTTCTTTCCCTCTTTCTATCCCTCTCTCTTCCCCTCCCTCTCTTCCTCTCTCGCTCTCTCTCTATCGTTCCGTTCCTGCTCCCAGCTGTTCCTCATTCTCCTAACTACCTCATTTAATCTTTCACACCTGTCCCCTATTTTGCCCTCTGATTAGAGTTCCTATTTCTCCCTCTGTTTTCCGCTTCTGTCCTTGTCGGATCTTTGTTTGATGTTTGCTGTTCTGTGTCCTGGTTCCGCCCTGTCGTGTTTTTGCCTTCAACAGATGCTGCGTGTGAGCAGGTGTCATCTAAGATATATCCTGGAGTACCGTTTTGTTTAAGACTGGAATAAAGACTCTGTTTTTGTTAAGTCGCTTTTGGGTCCTCATTCACCAGCATAACATGTTTACCTGCTGTGACCATTCACTAGCCCTGTTTACCTGCTGTGACCATTCACTAGTCCTGTTAACCTGCTGTGACCATTCACTAGTCCTGTTCACCTGCTGTGACCATTCACTAGTCCTGTTTACCTGCTGTGACCATTCACTAGTCCTGTTTACCTGCTGTGACCGTTCACTAGTCCTGTTCACCTGCTGTGACCATTCACTAGTCCTGTTCACCTGTTGTGACCATTTACTAGTACTGTTAACCTGCTGTGACCATTCACTAGTCATGTTCACCTGCTGTGACCATTCACTAGTCATGTTTACCTGCTGTGACCATTCACTAGTCCCGTTTACCTGTTGTGACCATTCACTAGTCCTGTTAACCTGCTGTGACCATTCACTAGTCATGTTTACCTGCTGTGACCATTCACTAGTCCCGTTTACCTGTTGTGACCATTCACTAGTACTGTTTACCTGCTGTGACCATTCACTAGTCCTGTTTACCTGCTGTGACCATTCACTAGTACTGTTTACCTGCTGTGACCATTCACTAGTACTGTACACCTGCCGTGGCTCTGAAAAATACAACAAAACCAGTACAAACTCAATAAGCCCTGAGGAAAAGGGCTTGTTACAGTGAAAGTGTTAATGTTGGCCGAACTGATCTCATTGATTTCCCAGGATGAAAAACAATGGCCCCTACTACAAAGTTAACAGCATTTCTTAACTGTGGTCAGCCTGTGGGTGTTTGCGCTCTCGTCTCATCCCCCCTCTCGCCGTCTGCTTGTTCTCCTCTGATGTCTCTAATGAGTCTCAACAGTGATGCTTCAGACCTCAGTAGTGGATGTGTAGCTTAAAGACACACAACCTCTCTCTTAGGTATACAAATCTGTCAACATATGGCCATGGAGCAATGGTACTTAAAGTACTTAAAAGAAAAATACTTTAAAGTACTACTAAAGTTGTTTTTTCTGTAGTATCTGTACTTTACTTTACTATAAATATTCTTGAAAACTTTTACTTTTTCTTCACTACATTCCTAATGAAAGTATGAACTTTTTACTCCATACATTTTCCCTGACACCCAAAAGTACTCGTTACATTTTGAATGCTTAGCTGGACAGGAAAATGGTCCAATTCCCGTACTTATTAAGAGAACATCCCTGGTCATCTCTACTTCCTCTGATTCGGCGACTCACTAAACACAAATGCTTTATTTCTGAATGATGTCTGAATGTTAGTGTGACCCTGGCTATCCGTAAAAAAAAAAAAAAAATCAAACAATGGTGCCATCTGGTTTGGTCCAAATAAGGAATTTAAAATTATTTACTTTTGAGACTTAAGTATATTTATCATCCAAATACTTTTAAATACTTTTACTCAAGTAGTATTTTACTGAGTGACTTTTACTTGAGTCCTTTTATATTAAGGAATCTTTACTTTTACTCTAGTATGACTCTTGGGTACTTTATCCACCCCTGCCGAGGAGGACACAAGACAATATTACAAACCACCTACAAAAGATAGATACATAAGAAACTAAATGTGTAACAAATACAAATACAAAATACTTTCATTTATTACTTTGTTATTGCTAAGATAATTGGACAGTTATGAATAAGTTAAATACTCACTTAGAACCATATTAAACTATCACAAACCATCAATATGAAGAATTATTAAAAACCATCAATATTGAAATGATTAAAAAACATTAATATGAAAAATATAAAAAACATCAATATCAAAAATTATTCAAAAACACATTCACATGAAAAATATAAAAACCATCATTATCAAAAATTATTAAAAACCATCAATATAAAAAAAACAATCAAAAACCATGAATAACATACAGTATCTATCTTTAAGCACTTTTGATTAAAACCTAAATGTATTTTCTAAAAGAAAAAAAAAAAGCGATAATATTTTACCAGAGGAAACAAATGAAATGTATTTACTTCCAAGTCGAGTTCCACACAAAAAAAAGCTATCCTGGAAAGCCAACAATTTTTCTGAAATTCAGTACCTCCAATATCAAGATATGACTGAGGTCAAATTGATCAACTTACCCTCAACCTTCTACCCTTTCTGCTTTTAGAGTTGACCCAGGTTTGGACACTGTCTACTTGAGAAGAAGAAGAAGCTTTTGGCCAACTACGGGAAGGCTGTGAGTGACGACGTTGAGAAGACCACGGTAGTGGAGGCCAATGGCACCAGAACATACTGTACATCCCCAAGAGACAAGTCCCTGCTGTCAAGGTAAGGGAGGGGAACAGTCCTTAGTTCCCCATTGTACTATTTTCTTGAGGTAGTGTTAATGTCCACTCAACATTTCATAACGTTCCAACACACACACACTAGCCTACTTCCTGGAATGCATGACCAAACATTGCTTAATAAAAGCTTATTTCTCTCATGGTTTGTGCACAAATTTGTTTTCATCTCTATTAGTGAACATTTCTCCTTTGCCAAGATAATCCATCCACTTGACAGGTGTAGAATATCAAGAAGCTGATTAAACAGCATGATTATTACACAGGTGCACCTTGTGCTGGGGACAATAACAGGCCACTCTAAAACAGACGTTTCGCGTTTTGAGGGAGCATGCAGTTGGCATGCTGACTGCAGGAATGTCCACCAGAACTGTTGCCAGAGAGTTTTATGTTAATTTCTCTACCATAGGCCGCCTCCAATGTCATTTTAGAGAATTTGGCAGTAGGTCCAACCAGCATCACGACCGCAGACCACGTATAACCTCGCCAGCCCAGGACCTCCACATCCAGCTTCTTCACCTGCTGGATTGTCTGAGACCAGCCACCCGGACAGCTGATGAAACTGTGGGTTTGCACAACCGAAGAACATCTGCACAAACTGTCAGAAACCGTCTCATGGAAGCTAATTAGCGTGTTAGTTGTCCTCACCAGGTTCTTGACCTGACTGCCGTTCGGCATCGTAAACCGACTTCAGCGGGCAAATGCTCACCTTCGATGGCTACTGGTACACTGTAGAAGTGTATGGTGTCGCGTGGGTGAGCGGTTTGCTGATGTCAACGTTCTGTACAGAGTGCCCCATGTTGGCGGTGGAGTTATGGTATGGGCAGGAATAAGCTATGGACAATGAACACAATTGCATTTTATTGATGGCAATTTGACTTCACAGAGATACAGTGATGAGATCCTGAAACCAATTGTTGTGCCGTTAATCAGCCACTATCGCCAAACGTTTCAGCAAGATAATGCACAGCCCCAATTCATGGAAGCTGAAAATGTATGTACTGATCCTAAACTGATCCCATATATTCTGATCCTATATGTGTACTGATCCTATAAATACTGATCCTATATATTTTATTTTATTTATTTCACCTTTATTTAACCAGGTAGGCTAGTTGAGAACAAGTTCTCATTTACAACTGTGACCTGGCCAAGATAAAGCAAAGCAGTGCGACACTGTCACGTTCTGACCATAGTTCTTTTGTGTTTTCGTTGTTTTAGTGTTGGTCAGGACGTGAGCTGAGTGGGCATTCTATGTTGTGTGTCTAGTTTTTCCGTTTCTATGTTCGGCCTGATATGGTTCTCAATCAGAGGCAGGTGTTAGTCATTGTCTCTGATTGGGAACCATATTTAGGTAGCCTGTTTTGTGTTGGGTTTTGTAGGTGGTTGTCTTCTGTCTTTGTGTCTATGCACCAGATAGAACTGTTTCGGTTTTTCACATTTGTTGTTTTCGTATTTTGTAGTGTTCACGTTTTTTGTCATTATTAAACATGATGAACACGAACCACGCTGCGCTTTGGTCCGATCCCTGCTACACCTCCTCTTCAGACGAAGAGTAGGAAATCTGCCGTTACAGAACCACCTACCAACCAAGGACCAAGCAGCGTGGTAAGGGACAGCAGCAGCAGCGGCGAAAGACACAGGATTCATGGACTTGGGAAGAGATTCTGGACGGCAAAGGACCCTGGACTCAGCGAGGGGAATATCGCCGTCCCAGGGCAGAGTTGGAGGCAGCGAAGGCAGAGAGGCGCTGGTATGACGAGGCAGCATGGCGGCGCGGTTGGAAGCCCGAGAGTCAGTCCCAAAAATGTCTTGGGAGGGGGTACACGGGGAGTGTGGCGAGTATAGGTAGGAGACCTGCGCCAAAACCCTGTGCTTACCGTGGAGAGCAAGAGTACGGGCAGACACCGTGTTATGCGGAAGAGCGCACGGTGTCTCCTGTACGTGTGCATAGCCCGGTGCGGTACATCCCAGCTCCTCGTATCGGCCGGGCTAGGTTGGGCATCGAGCCAGGTGCCGTAAAGCCGGCTCAACGCATCTGGTCTCCAGTGCATCTCCTCGGGCCGGTGTACATGGCACCAGCCTTACGCATGGTGTCACCGGTTAGCCAGCCCAGCCCAGTGCGGGCTATTCCACCTCGCCGCACTGGCCTGGCTACGGGGAGCATTCAACCAGGTAAGGTTGGGCAGGCTCGGTGCTCAAGAGCTCCTGTGCAACTTCACGGTCCGGTCTATCTGGTGCCACCTCCTCGCACCAGCCCAGTACCACCAGTGCCAACGCCACGCGCCAGGCTTCCTGTGCGTCTCCAGAGCCCTGTACGCACTGTTCCTTCTCCCCGCACTCGCCCTGAAGTGCGTGCCCTCAGCCCGGTACCACGCACCAGGCTTAGAGTGCGCCTCGAGAGTCCAGTGTGCCCTGTTCCTGCTCCCTGCACTCGCCCAGTGGTGTGTGTCTCCAGTCCGGTACCACCAGTTCCGGCACCACGCACCAAGCCTCCTGTACGTCTCCAGAGCCCAGTACGCCCTGTTCCTGCTCCCCGCACTCGCCCAGTGGTGCGTGTTCCCAGCCCGGTACCACCAGTTCCGGCACCACGCACCAGGCCTACTGTGCGCCTCAGCAGGCCAGAGCTGCCCGTCTGCCCAGCGCCGCCTGCGCTGCCCGTCTGCCCAGCGCCGCCTGCGCTGTCGGTCTGCCCAGCGCCATCTGAGCTGCCCGTCTGCCCAGTGCCGTCTGAGCCGCCCGTCTGCCCAGCGCCATCTGAGCCGCCCGTCTGCCCAGCGCCATCTGAGCCGCCCGTTTGTCCAGCGCCATCTGAGCCGCCCGTCTGTCCAGCGCCATCTGATCCGCCCGTCTGTCCTGAGCCGCTAGATCCGTCCGTCAGGAGCCGCAAGAGCCGTCCGCCAGTCAGGAGCCGCCAGAGCCGTCCGCCAGTCAGGAGCCGCCAGAGCCGTCCGCCAGTCAGGAGCCGCCAGAGCCGTCCGCCAGTCAGGAGCCGCCAGAGCCGCCCGCCAGTACTGTACATCTCCTCCCTGTATTTACCAGGTACTGTACATCTCCTCCATGTATTTACCAGGTACTGTACACCTCCTCCATGTATTTACCAGGTACTGTACTGTACATGCTAAGACACACAAACTCATTCGGGGCACATACACACTTGATCAAAACCACACACACACACACACACAAACACAGGACTATGTCTTATCAAATCCTGTTGAAGGACCAGACTGGCTCTTACTATCTCCTGGATAGATATGCCTAGTATTTAGTGCGGTTTTCAGATCCTCATTAGCTGTTGAAGCAGTAGCTCCTCTACCTGGGTGTCTTGTTAGAAGGCCTGGGTTTCATTACAGACACAGTTAGAAGTCAAAAAAACTTTCCCTCGTCTCTCTCTCTCTTTATGTCTATCTCTATGTCTCTCTCTCTCTCTTTATGTCTATCTCTATGTCTCTCTCTCTCTGTCTCTCTGTCTCTCTCTCTCTCTCTCTCTGTCTCTCTGTCTCTCTCTCTCTCTCTCTGCCTCTCTCTCTCACTCTCTCTCTGTCTCTCTGTCTCTCTCTCTCTCTCTTTCTGTCTATCTCTATGTCTCTCTCTCTTCTGTCTATCTCTATGTCTCTCTGTCTCTCTCTTTATGTCTATCTATATGTCTCTCTCTCTTTCTGTCTATCTCTATGTCTCTCTCTCTCTCTCTTTATGTCTATCTATATGTCTCTCTGTCTCTCTTTATGTCTATCTATATGTCTCTCTGTCTCTCTTTATGTCTATCTATATGTCTCTCTCTCTTTCTGTCTATCTCTATGTCTCTCTGTCTCTCTTTCTGTCTATCTCTATGTCTCTCTCTCTCTCTTTCTGTCTATCTCTCTGTCCCTCTGTCTCTCTTTATGTCTATCTATATCTCTCTCTTTATGTCTCTCTCTGTCTCTCTCTGTCTCTCTGTCTCTCTTTATGTCTATCTGTATGTCTCTCTCTGTCTCTCTCTGTCTGTCTGTCTCTCTGTCTCTCTCTGTCTCTCTGTCTCTCTTTATGTCTATCTTTATGTCTCTCTTTATGTCTCTCTCTGTCTCTCTCTGTCTGTCTGTCTCTCTTTATGTCTATCTATATCTCTCTCTTTATGTCTCTCTCTGTCTCTCTCTGTCTCTCTGTCTCTCTTTATGTCTATCTTTATGTCTCTCTTTATGTCTCTCTCTGTCTCTCTCTGTCTCTCTGTCTCTCTTTATGTCTATCTATATCTCTCTCTTTATGTCTCTCTCTGTCTCTCTCTGTCTCTCTGTCTCTCTTTATGTCTATCTTTATGTCTCTCTTTATGTCTCTCTCTGTCTCTCTCTGTCTGTCTGTCTCTCTCTCTCTTTCTCTCTCTCTTTATGCCTCTCTTTGTTTCTCTTTTTGTATCTCTTTATGTCTCTCTGTCTCTCTTTATGTCTCTCTCTCTCTCTCTCTTTCTGTCTATCTATATGTCTCTCTCTCTCTCTTTATCTCTCTCTTTATGTCTCTCTTTATGTCTCTCTGTCTCTTTATGTCTCTCTTTATGTCTTTCTCTGTCTCTCTTTCTGTCTCTCTTTATGTCTCTCTTTATGTCTTTCTTTCTGTCTTTCTTTCTGTCTCTCTTTATGTCTCTCTTTATGTCTTTCTTTCTGTCTTTCTCTGTCTCTCTTTCTGTCTCTCTTTATGTCTCTCTTTATGTCTTTCTTTCTGTCTTTCTTTCTGTCTCTCTTTATGTCTCTCTTTATGTCTTTCTTTCTGTCTTTCTCTGTCTCTCTTTCTGTCTCTCTTTATGTCTCTCTTTATGTCTCTCTTTATGTCTTTCTCTGTCTCTCTTTATGTCTCTCTTTCTGTCTATCTCTATGTCTTTATGTCTTTCTTTCTGTCTTTCTCTGTCTCTCTTTCTGTCTCTCTTTCTGTCTCTCTTTATGTCTTTCTCTGTCTCTCTTTATGTCTCTCTTTCTGTCTATCTCTATGTCTTTCTGTCTCTCTTTCTGTCTTTCTCTGTCTCTCTTTATGTCTCTCTTTATGTCTCTCTTTATGTCTCTCTCAGTCTCTCTCTCTCAATTTCAATTCTATTTAATTCAAGGAGCTTTATTGGCAAGGGAAACATATGTTAACATTGCCAAAATCAAGTGAAATAGATAATGGTGAAATAAACAACAAAGAGTGAACAGTAAACATTACACTCACACAAGTTCCAAAGCAATAGATACATTTCAAATGTCATATTATGTCTATATACAGTGTTGTAATGATGTGCAAATAGTTAAAGTACAAAAAGGAAAATAAAAAAACATACATATGGTTGTATTTTATGGTTGTATTTGTTTGTTCTTCACTGGTTGCCCTTTTCTTGTGGGAACAGGTCACAAATATTGCTACTGTGATTGCACACTGTGGTATTTGACCCAATAGATATGGGAATTTATCAAAAAAGTATTTGTCGAATTGTGTAAATATGGGAAATATGTGCCTCTAATATGGTCATACATTTGGCAGGAGGTTAGGAATTGCAGCTCAGTTTCCACCTCATGTTGTGGGCAGTGTGCACATAGCCTGTCTTCTCTTGAGAGCCAGGTCTGCCTACGGCGGTCTTTCTCAATAGCAAGGCTATGGTCACTGAGTCTGTACATAGTCAAAGCTTTCCTTAAGTTTGGGTCAGTCACAGTGGTCAGGTATTCTGCCACTGTGTACTCTCTGTTCAGGGCCAAATAGCATTCTAGTTTGCTGTTTTTTTGTTCTTTCCAATGTATCAAGTTATAATCTTTATTTTTTCTCGTGATATGGTTGGTTCTAGTTGTGTTGCTGTCCTGGTGATCTGTGGGGTGTGTTTGTGTTTATGAACAGAGCCCCAGGACCAGCTTTGTTAGGGGACTCTTCTCCAGGTTCATCTCTCTGTAGGTGATGGCTTTGTTATGGAAGGTTTGAGAATCGCTTCCGTTTACGTGGTTGTAGAATTTAACGTCTCTTTTCTGGATTTTGATAATTAGCAGGTATAGGCCTAATTCTGCTCTGCATGCATTATTTGGTGTTCTACATTGTACATTGAGGATATTTTAGCAAAATTCTGCATACAGCGTCTCAATTTGGTGTTTGTCCCATTTTGTGAATTCTTGGTTGGTGAGCGGACCCCAGACCTCACAACCATAAAGTGCAATGTGTTCTATAACTGATTCAATTGTTTTTTAGCCAGAACCTAATTGGTAAGTTGAATTTTATGTTCCTTTAGACGGCATAGAAGGCCATTTTTTCCTTCTCTCTCTCTCTCTGTGTGTGTGAAAGTACATATATGGTAGGTATGAACAGTGTGACAGTTTTATTAAAGAATTCATCTCCTCTTCATCCCTGTTTAAAAAAAAGGCCCCTGAAAATCTATAAATAAATGTCCCCTGCAATCGATCAATAAATGTCACTTGCAATCTATCAATAAATGTTCCTTGCAATCTATCAATAAATGTCCCCTGCCATCTGTCAGCAGGAGTATTGATGAAGCAGCGCGGCCAGTTCTCTCAGAGGTGTAATTGGTCACGTTGACGCTCAGTGTCTAGGATCTCTGAGATATTATGATTTCTAATAAAGAGAATCAGTCATCAGGATAATGTGTTTATGTGAGTTGGTTCTACACTCACCAACACAACACACCATACACACAACACACCATACACACCATACACACCATACACACAACACACCATACACACAACACACCATACATACAACACACCATACACACAACACACCATACACACAACACACCATACACACCATACACACCATACACACAACACACCATACATACAACACACCATACACACCATACACACCATACACACCATACACACCATACACACAACACACCATACACACCATAAACACAACACACCATACACACCATACACACAACACACCATACACACAACACACCATACACACAACACACCATACACACCATACACACAACACACCATACACACAACACACCATACACACAACACACCATACATACCATACACACAGCACACCATACACACCATACACACCATACACACAACACACCATACACACCATACACACCATACACAACGGACACACCATACACACAACGCACCATACACACCATACACAACGGACACACCATACACACAACACACCATACACACCTTACACACAACACACCATACACACCATACACACAACACACCATACACACAACACACCATACACACCATACACACAACACACCATACACACCATACACACAACACACCATACACACCAATACACCATACACACCATACACACCATACACACCATACACACCATACACACAACACACCATACACACAACACACCATACACACCATACACACAACACACCATACACACCATACACACCATACACACAACACACCATACACACCATACACACCAATACACCAACACACCAACACACCAATACACCAATAAACCATACACACCATACACCAATACACCAATACACCATACACACCATACACACCATACACACCAACACACACCATACACACAACACACCAACACACCAACACACCAACAGACCATACACACCATACACACAACACACCATACACACAACGCACCAACACACCAACACACCATACACACCATACACACCAACACACACCATACACACAACACACCAACACACCAACAGACCATACACACCATACACACAACACACCATACACACAACGCACCATACACACCATACACACCAATACACCAACACACCATACACACCATACACACCATACACACACCAATACACCATACACACCAACACACCAATACACCAACACACCAATACACCAACACACCAACACACCAACACACCATACACACCAAACACACAACACACCATACACACAACACACCATACACACAACGCACCATACACACCATACACACCAACACACCAATACACCAATACACCAACACACCATACACACCATACACACCATACACACACCAATACACCAATACACCATACACACCAATACACCAATACACCATACACACCAACACAATACCAAATAGCACCCTTTTTCTCCTGGACTGGAAAACATAAATATTATAAACAGGGTAAAAACATTACAAATGTTATATTATATATATACAGTGTTGTAACAATGTACAAATGGTTAAAGCACACAAGTTAAAATAAATAAGCATAAATATGGGTTGTATTTACAATGGTGTTTGTTCTTCACTGGTTGCCCTTTTCTTGTGGCAACAGGTCACAAATCTTGCTGCTGTGATGGCACACTGTGGAATTTCTCCCAGTAGATATGGGAGTTTATCAAAATTGGATTTGTTTTCAAATTCTTTGTGGATCTGTGTAATCTGAGGGAAATATGTCTCTCTAATATGGTCATACATTTGGCAGGAAGTTAGGAAGTGCAGCTCAGTTTCCACCTCATTTTGTGGGCAGTGTGCACATAGCCTGTCTTCTCTTGAGAGTCTGCCTACTGCGGCCTTTCTCAATAGCAAGGCTATGCTCACTGAGTCTGTACATAGTCAAAGCTTTCCTAAATTTTGGGTCAGTCACAGTGGTCAGGTATTCGGCCACTGTGTACTCTCTGTTTAGGGCCAAATAGCATTCTAGTTTGCTCTGTTTTTTTGTTAATTCTTTCCAATGTGTCAAGTAATTATCTTTTTGTTTTCTCATGATTTGGTTGGGTCTAATTGTGCTGTTGTCCTGGGGCTCTGTGGGGTGTGTTTGTGTTTGTGAACAGAGCCCTAGGACCAGCTTGCTTAGGGGACTCTTCTCCAGGTTCATCTCTTTGTAGGTGATGGCTTTGTTATGGAAGGTTTGGGAATCACTTCCTTTTAGGTGGTTGTAGAATTTAACGGCTCTTTTCTGGATTTTGATAATTAGTGGGTATCGGCCTAATTCTGCTCTGCATGCATTATTTGGTGTTCTACGTTGTACACAGAGGATATTTTTGCAGAATTCTGCATGCAGAGTCTCAATTTGGTGTTTGTCCCATTTTGTGAAATCTTGGTTGGTGAGTGGAACCCAGACCTCACAACCATAAAGGGCAATGGGCTCTATGACTGATTCAAGTATTTTTAGCCAGATCCTAATTGGTATGTTGAAATGTATGTTCCTTTTGATGGCATAGAAGGCCCTTCTTGCCTTGTCTCTCAGATCGTTCACAGCTTTGTGGAAGTTACCTGTGGTGCTGATGTTTAGGTCGAGGTATGTATAGTTTTTTGTGTGCTCTAGGGCAACAGTGTCTAGATGGAATTTGTGGTCCTGGTGACTGGACCTTTTTTGGAACACCATTATTTTGGTCTTACTGAGATTTACTGTCAGGGCCCAGGTCTGACAGAATCTGTGCAGAAGATCTAGGTGCTGCTGTAGGCCCTCCTTGGTTGGTGACAGAAGCACCAGATCATTTTTTATTTTATTTTTTTATTTCACCTTTATTTAACCAGGTAGGCTAGTTGAGAACAAGTTCTCATTTGCAACTGCGACCTGGCCAAGATAAAGCATAGCAGTGTGAACAGACAACAACACAGAGTTACACATGGAGTAAACAATAGACAAGTCAATAACATGGTAGAAAAAAAGAGAATCTATATACAATGTGTGCAAAAGGCATGAGGTAGGCAATACATCGAATAATTACAATTTAGCAGATTAACACTGGAGTGATAAATCATCAGATGATCATGTGCAAGAAGAGATACTGGTGTGCAAAAGAGCAGAAAAGTAAATAAATAAAAGCAGTATGGGGGTGAGGTAGGTAAATTGGGTGGGTAGTTTACAGATGGACTATGTACAGCTGCAGCGATCGGTTAGCTGCTCGGATAGCAGATTTTTAAAGTTGTTGAGGGAGATAAAAGTCTCCAACTTCAGAGATTTTTGCAATTCGTTCCAGTCGCAGGCAGCAGAGAACTGGAAGGAAAGGCGTCCAAATGAGGTTTTGGCTTTAGGGATGATCAGTGAGATACACCTGCTGGAGCGCGTGCTACGGGTGGGTGTAGCCATCGTGACCAGTGAACTGAGATAAGGCGGCACTTTACCTAGCATAGCCTTGTAGATGACCTGGAGCCAGTGGATCTGACAACGAACATGTAGCGAGGGCCAGCCGACTAGGGCATACAGGTCGCAGTGGTGGGTCGTATAAGGTGCTTTAGTAACAAAACGGATGGCACTGTGATAAACTGCATCCAGTTTGCTGAGTAGAGTATTGGAAGCTATTTTGTAGATGACATCGCCGAAGTCGAGGATCGGTAGGATAGTCAGTTTTACTAGGGTAAGTTTGGCGGCGTGAGTGAAGGAGGCTTTGTTCCGGAATAGAAAGCCGACTCTAGATTTGATTTTGGACTGGAGATGTTTGATATGAGTCTGGAAGGAGAGTTTGCAGTCTAGCCACACACCTAGGTACTTATAGATGTCCACATATTCTAGGTCGGAACCGTCCAGGGTGGTGATGCTAGTCGGGCGTGCGGGTGCAGGCAGCGAGCGGTTGAAAAGCATGCATTTGGTTTTACTAGCGTTTAACAGCAGTTGGAGGCCACGGAAGGAGTGTTGTATGGCATTGAAGCTCGTTTGGAGGTTAGATAGCACAGTGTCCAGGGAAGGGCCGGAAGTATACAGAATGGTGTCGTCTGCGTAGAGGTGGATCAGGGAATCGCCCGCAGCAAGAGCAACATCATTGATGTATACAGAGAAAAGAGTCGGCCCGAGAATTGAACCCTGTGGTACCCCCATAGAGACTGCCAGAGGACCGGACAACATGCCCTCCGATTTGACACACTGAACTCTGTCTGCAAAGTAGTTGGTGAACCAGGCAAGGCAGTCATTAGAAAAACCGAGGCTATTGAGTCTGCCGATAAGAATATGGTGATTGACAGAGTCGAAAGCCTTGGCCAGGTCGATGAAGACGGCTGCACAGTAATGTCTTTTATCGATGGCGGTTATGATATCGTTTAGTACCTTGAGCGTGGCTGAGGTGCACCCGTGACCGGCTCGGAAACCGGATTGCACAGCGGAGAAGGTACGGTGGGATTCGAGATGGTCAGTGATCTGTTTGTTGACTTGGCTTTCGAAGACCTTAGCTAGGCAGGGCAGGATGGATATAGGTCTGTAACAGTTTGGGTCCAGGGTGTCTCCCCCTTTGAAGAGGGGGATGACAGCGGCAGCTTTCCAATCCTTGGGGATCTCAGACGATACGAAGGAGTGGTTGAACAGGCTGGTAATAGGGGGTGCGACAATGGCGGCGGACAGTTTCAGAAATAGGGGGTCCAGATTGTCAAGCCCAGCTGATTTACATGGGTCCAGGTTTTCCAGCTCTTTCAGAACATCTGCTATCTGGATATGGGTAAAGGAGAAGCTGGGGAGGCTTGGGCGAGTAGCAGCGGGGGGGGCGGGGCTGTTGGCCAAGGTTGGAGTCGCCAGGTGGAAGGCATGGCCAGCCATTGAGAAATGTTTGTTGAAGTTTTCGATTATCACGGACTTATCAGTGGTGACCGTGTTATCTAGCCTCAGTGCAGTGGGCAGCTGGGAGGAGGTACTCTTGTTTTCCATGGACTTTACAGTATCCCAGAACTTTTTGGAGTTAGAGCTACAGGATGCAAATTTCTGCTTGAAAAAGCTGGCCTTTGCTTTCCTGACTGACTGCGTGTATTGGTTCCTGACTTCCCTGAACAGTTGCATATCACGGGGGCTCTTCGATGCTATTGCAGTTCGCCACAGGATGTTTTTGTGCTGGTCGAGGGCAGTCAGGTCTGGAGTGAACCAAGGGCTATATCTGTTCTTGGTTCTGCATTTTTTGAACGGAGCATGCTTGTCTAATATAGTGAGGAAGTAACTTTTAAAGAATGACCAGGCATCCTCAACTGACGGGATGAGGTCAATATCCTTCCAGGGTACCCGGGCCAGGTCGATTAGAAAGGCCTGCTCGCAGAAGTGTTTCAGGGAGCGTTTGACAGTGATGAGGGGTGGTCGTTTGACCGTGGACCCGTGGCGGATACAGGCAATGAGGCAGTGATCGCTGAGATCTTGATTGAAGACAGCAGAGGTGTATTTGGAGGGCAAGTTGGTCAGGATAATGTCTATTAGGGTGCCCATGTTTACGGATTTGGGGTTGTACCTGGTGGGTTCCTTGATGATTTGTGTGAGATTGAGGGCATCAAGCTTAGATTGTAGGACTGCCGGGGTGTTAACCTGTCTAGGCTGAGGGTGCCGCTAGCGGCACTCCCCCCCCCCACCCCCACTGAAAAGGCAGAGCCGCGAAATTCAAAAAAAATATTTTTTTTAAATATTTAACTTTCACACATTAAAGTCCAATACAGCTAATGAAAGACACAGATCTTGTGAATCCAGCCAACATGTCCGATTTTTAAAATGTTTTACAGGGAAGACACAATATGTAAAGATGTACATCTATTACCTAAAAACACATTAGCATAATCCACCATCTTTTATTTGTCCACCAACACCAGTAGCTATCACCAATTCGGCTAAACTAAGATATTTATAGCCCCTAACCAAGAAAAAAAATCATCAGATGACAGTCTGATAACATACTTATGGTATGGGATAGGTTTTGTTAGAAAAATGTGCATATTTCAGGTAGATGGCATAGGTTACAATTGCACCCACCGTCACAAATGGACTAGAATAACTACATAGAGCAACGTGTTTACCTACTTACTAATCATCGAACATTTCGTAAAAATACACAGCATACACTAATCGAAAGACACAGATCCTGTGAATACAGACAATATTTCAGATTTTCTAAGTGTCTTACAGCGAAAACACAATAAATCGTTATATTAGCATAGCACAGGTGCAAACATTACCCCAGCATTAATTCTAGCCAAAGTGAGCGATAACGTAAACATCGCCAAAATATATTATTTTTTTCACTAACCTTCTCAGAATTCTTCAGATGACACCCCTGTAACATCACATTACAACATGCATATACAGTTTGTTCGAAAATGTGCATATTTAGCCACCAAAATCATGGTTAGACAATGGGGAAAGTAGCCCAGCTGGTGAGAAAATGTCCGTGCGCCGTATTAGACAGTGATCTACTCGTATACATAAATACTCATAAACGCGACTAAAAAATATAGGGTGGACATCGATTGATGTCCACAGTGTCCGTATACTCATAGCAATAACAGTGGCCTTTTAACTGACTCCAGATCAGGGGCCAACATTTCTGAAATCTGACTCCATGTCAGGGAAATTGCTGTAGAATGGGTTCTGTTCCACTTAGAGACAAAATTTCAACTCCTATAGAAACTATAGACTGTTTTCTATCCAATAATAATAATAATATGCATATTGTACGATCAAGAGTTTTGTAGGAAGCCGTTTCAAAAATTACAAGATTACTATAAATAGTGACAACAGCGCCCCCAGCCTCAACAGGTTAAGCATATCCCAGTTTAGGTCACCTAACAGAACAAACTCTGAAGCTAGATGGGGAGCGATCAATTCAAAGATGGTGTCCAGGGCACAGCTGGGAGCTGAGGGGGGTCGGTAGCAGGCGGCAACAGTGAGAGACTTATTTCTGGAGAGATTAATTTTTAAAATTAGAAGTTCGAACTGTTTGGGCATAGACTTGGAAAGTATGACAGAACTTTGCAGGCTATCTCTGCAGTAGATTGCAACTCCTCCCCCTTTGGCAGTTCTATCTTGACGGAAAGTGTTATAGTTGGGTATGGAAATCTCAGAGTTTTTGGTGGCCTTCCTAAGCCAGGATTCAGACACGGCAAGGACATCAGGGTTGGCAGAGTGTGCTAAAGCGGTGAGTAAGGCAAACTTAGGGAGGAGGCTTCTGATGTTGACATGCATGAGGCCACGGCTTTTTCGATCACAGAAGTCAACAAATGAGGGTGACTGGGGACATGCAGGGCCTGGGTTTACCTCCACATCACCCGAGGAACAGAGTAGTAGTAGGATGAGGGTGTGGCTAAAGGCTATCAAAACTGGTCGCCTAGAGCGTTGGGGACAAGGAATAAAAGGAGCAGATTTATGGGCGTGGTAGAATAGATTCTGGGCATAATGTGCAGACCAGGGTATGGTGGGGCACGGGTACAGCGGAGGCAAGCCCAGGCACTGGGTGATGATAAGAGAGGTTGTATCTCTGGACATGCTGGTCTCAATGGGTGAGGTCACCGCATGTGTGGGGGGTGGGACAAAGGAGGTATCAGAGGTACGGAGAGTGGAACTACGGGGTCCATTGCAAACCAAAACAATGATAACTAGCCTGAACAACAGTATGCAAGGCATATTGATATTTGAGAGAGACATACAATAAGGCATAAAGTGATTGCAGGTCATGATTGGGAGCGCTAGCTAAAACAGCAGGTGAGATAACAGCAGCTAGTCAGCTAACACAGCAACAGAAGGTAAAAATGGCGACGACTGGGCAGAGAGGGTCGGATTAACTACACACAGATCCTGAGTTAAGGCACAGAGCCGACAGATAAAACACAAATAAACAGAATGGAGTACCGTGAATTAATGGACAGTCAAGCAGGCATCAGCTATGTAGCCAAGTGATCATAGTGTCCAGGGGGCAGCCGTAGATGGAGTAGTGAGGCCTCCACTAAGCTAGCACGCGTTTAAAGTTAGTAGCCCGGGGGGGTGGTCTGCTCAGACGGAGGGGGTCTGCTCAGACGGAGGCCAGTTGAGGGCACCGGTTGAGGGCACGTCTGCAAACCAGACGTGGTCGTGTCGACAGAGAATCCAAGCCGGATAGCGATGGCGAAAGAGAGGTTGTGAATTGTAGAATTGTGTTTGCTAACTGGTGCTAGCTTCCTGGCTGCGCTAGCTTCAAGATAAGCTAGCAGTTAGCAGACCGGGGCAGGCAAGTTAGCCTTTGGGGGACGTAGCGATGGGGGGGAAGTCTGTTTTTGCCTCTTCGTGCGGTGACGTCGATAGACCAGTCGTGGAATTAGTAGGGTTCCAGGTAGCTCTAGGTAGCTAACAGGCCTAGTAGGTTAGCAGAATGGGCCTTCAGCGGGCGTCACGCCTGAGGGGCCTGTTGGAGTCCCCGGACAGATTATGTCGGTATTCCAGTCGTAGAGGATAGGCGGGGTTCCGTGCTCCGTACCGGCAGTAAATGGGTCCGGGTCTTGTAGCCCAGGAGTGGGCTTCAGTGGTAGCACAGGAGCCCTAGCCAATTAGCTTCAGGCTAATTGGTGCCTGCTCCGGGATGGAAACGCTAGCCAGGAGTGGTCACCCGGGATTGTGGTTAGCTAGTTGCGAAGATCCAGATGAAAATGTTCAGAGTTTGCGGTAGGAATCCGGGGATATGGAGAGAAATAGGTCCGTTATGCTCTGGTTTTAGTCACGTTGTTCGAACTAGCGAGAGCTTTCCGAGCTAAAGGTTAGCTGATGACCGCTAGCAATGGTTTGCTAACTGATAGCTGGTAGGCAGTTAGCTGGCTATCTTCAGTAGATGGATTCCAGATCAGAAGTAAATAGAAATACTTTAGAAAAAAGCAGATCCACGCCACATTGGGTGAGGCGGGTTGCAGGAGAGTATTTAGAAGTTGATGTTTAAGAAAGTATTTTTAAAAGATATGCGAAGAAAAAGATGTAAAAAGATATATACAAGGGACACGGGACACGACAGGACAAAGACGTCTACACTGCTACGCCGTCTTGGAAGAATCTCATCAGCAAACAGTAGACATTTGACTTCGGATTCTAGTAGGGTGAGACCGGGTGCTGTCTCTGTCTCTGTCTCTCTCTATCTCTGTTGCTCTCTATCTATCTGTCTCTCTGTCGCTCTGTCTCTATCTATCTGTGTCTCTGTTGCTCTGTCTCTATATATCTCTGTTGCTCTGTCTCTCTCTATCTATCTGTCTCTCTGTCGCTCTGTCTCTATCTATCTGTGTCTCTGTTGCTCTGTCTCTATATATCTCTGTTGCTCTGTCTCTCTCTATCTATCTGTCTCTGTCGCTCTCTATCTCTGTTGCTCTCTATCTATCTGTCTCTGTCGCTCAGAGAGAGACAGAGCGACAGAGACAGATAGATAGAAAGAGACAGAGCAACAGAGACAGATAGATAGAGACAGAGCGACAGAGACAGAGATAGATAGAGGCAGAGCGACAGAGACAGATAGATAGAAAGAGACAGAGCAACAGAGACAGATAGATAGAGAGAGACAGAGCAACAGAGACAGAGATAGATAGAGAGAGGCAGAGCGACAGAGACAGATAGATAGACAGAGACAATCTATCTGTCTCTCTGTTTCTCTGTCTCTCTCTATCTATCTGTCACTCTATCTGTCTCTCTCTATCTATCTGTCTCTCTGTTGCTCTGTCTCTCTCTATCAATCTGTCTCTCTCACTTTTCGCAGGCTATTTCGTTTGACCCTAAAACCCATTTCTCTATAATTAACGACAGCTGCACCGGGTTCACTCTATGTATCAGCATATGACCTATCATCAACTGCATGAAAATGGTTAGAAGAACAACATTGCACGTGTCCAAGAGAGGCCTGCCTCAAGCCGTCCAATAAGAAAGAAAAACACAAACATCTATCCCTCGCCCCCTCTCTCTCTCTCTCTCTCTCTCTCTCTCTCTCTCTCTCTCTCCCTCTCTCTTCCTCTCTCCCTCCCCCCTCTCCCTCTCTCTCTCCATCTCTCCCTCTCTCTCTCCATCTCTCCCTCTCTCTCTCTCTCTCACCAGCATCTACTTAACCACATTTATTCCTCTGCTTCATAATTGCGGTGTGAAAAATTACCTTTATTACATGAAAATGAATAATTAGTTTAGAGAAATAATTGCCTTGTATATTCCCAAGCCAATAATCGGAGGAATAATTGGCCGGGCGGAAAATAGTTGCAATATTTCTTATATGTGGTGTGGTGATGTGTTTGTGAGTTTGTCGTCCCCTCCTTTGTTCTGTCAAGACCGTGAGAATGACCGGGGGGGGGAGGGGGGGGGGGGGGTAGATCAGTAGACATGAAGACTGGCTCTTATTCACAGTGATATGCCTAAAGGTCCCATCTTCCTGTGGGCTGTCTCCAGATCAGTAGACATGAAGACTCACTGTGAGCTGACTAAAGGTCAGTTGTGACAAGTCTCATCTCGATAAGTACCTGCAACTCATCCATGGTTAGCGTAGACGTACAATTCTTTCAGAAAGTTTTCACACCCCTTGACTTTGTCCACATTCCCTTGTGTTACAGCCTGAATATAAAATGGTTTACATTTAGATTTTGTGTCACCAATCTACACACAATACCCCATAATGTCAAAGTGGAATTATGTTTTTAATATGAAATCAGGGTACTATATATAACAGGCATCATCATGTGGCTCCAGGGTATTATATAACAGGCATTAGCATGTGGCTCCAGGGTATTATATAACAGGCATTAGCATGTGGCTCCAGGGTATAATATAACAGGCATTAGCATGTGGCTCCAGGGTATTATATAACAGGCATTAGCATGTGGCTCCAGGGTACTATATATAACAGGCATTAGCATGTGGCTCCAGGGTATTATATAACAGGCATTATCATGTGGCTCCAGGATACTATATATAACAGGCATTAGCATGTGGCTCCAGGGTACTATATATAACAGGCATTAGCATGTGGCTCCAGGGTACTATATATAACAGGCATTAGCATGTGGCTCCAGGATACTATATATAACAGGCATTAGCATGTGGCTCCAGGATACTATATATAGCAGGCATTAGCATGTGGCTCCAGGGTACTATATAACAGGCATTAGCATGTGGCTCCAGGGTATTATATAACAGGCATTAGCATGTGGCTCCAGGGTATTATATAACAGGCATTAGCATGTGGCTCCAGGGTATTATATAACAGGCATTAGCATGTGGCTCCAGGGTATTATATAACAGGCATTAGCATGTGGCTCCAGGGTACTATATATAACAGGCATTAGCATGTGGCTCCAGGGTATTATATAACAGGGATTAGCATGTGGCTCCAGGATGCTATATAAAACAGGCATTAGCATGTGGCTCCAGGGTACTATATATAACAGGCATTAGCATGTGGCTCCAGGGTATTATATAACAGGCATTAGCATGTGGCTCCAGGGTACTATATATAACAGGCATTAGCATGTGGCTCCAGGATACTATATATAACAGGCATTAGCATGTGGCTCCAGGGTACTATATATAACAGGCATTAGCATGTGGCTCCAGGGTACTATGTATAACAGGCATTAGCATGTGGCTCCAGGGTACTATATATAACAGGCATTAGCATGTAGCTCCAGGGTACTATATATAACAGGCATTAGCATGTGGCTCCAGGATACTATATATAACAGGCATTAGCATGTGGCTCCAGGGTACTATATATAACAGGCATTAGCATGTGGCTCCAGGGTATTATATAACAGGGATTAGCATGTGGCTCCAGGATGCTATATAAAACAGGCATTAGCATGTGGCTCCAGGGTACTATATATAACAGGCATTAGCATGTGGCTCCAGGGTATTATATAACAGGCATTAGCATGTGGCTCCAGGGTACTATATATAACAGGCATTAGCATGTGGCTCCAGGATACTATATATAACAGGCATTAGCATGTGGCTCCAGGGTACTATATATAACAGGCATTAGCATGTGGCTCCAGGGTACTATATATAACAGGCATTAGCATGTGGCTCCAGGGTACTATATATAACAGGCATTAGCATGTGGCTCCAGGGTACTATATATAACAGGCATTAGCATGTGGCTCCAGGGTACTATATATAACTGGCATTAGCATGTGGCTCCAGGGTACTATATATAACAGGCATTAGCATGTGGCTCCAGGATACTATATATAACAGGTATTAGCATGTGGCTCCAGGATACTATATATAACAGGCATTAGCATGTGGCTCCAGGGTACTATATATTACAGGCATTAGCATGTGGCTCCAGGGTACTATATATAACAGGCATTAGCATGTGGCTCCAGGGTACTATGTATAACAGGCATTAGCATGTGGCTCCAGGGTACTATATATAACAGGCATTAGCATGTAGCTCCAGGGTACTATATATAACAGGCATTAGCATGTGGCTCCAGGATACTATATATAACAGGCATTAGCATGTGGCTCCAGGGTACTATATATAACAGGCATTATCATGTGGCTCCAGGGTACTATATATAACAGGCATTAGCATGTGGCTCCAGGGTACTATATATAACAGGCATTAGCATGTGGCTCCAGGATACTATATATAACAGGCATTAGCATGTGGCTCCAGGATACTATATATAGCAGGCATTAGCATGTGGCTCCAGTGTACTATATATAACAGGCATTAGCATGTGGCTCCAGGGTATTATATAACAGGCATTAGCATGTGGCTCCAGGGTATTATATAACAGGCATTAGCATGTGGCTCCAGGGTATAATATAACAGGCATTAGCATGTGGCTCCAGGGTATTATATAACAGGCATTAGCATGTGGCTCCAGGGTACTATATATAACAGGCATTAGCATGTGGCTCCAGGGTATTATATAACAGGCATTAGCATGTGGCTCCAGGATACTATATATAACAGGCATTAGCATGTGGCTCCAGGGTACTATATATAACAGGCATTAGCATGTGGCTCCAGGGTACTATATATAACAGGCATTAGCATGTGGCTCCAGGGTATTATATAACAGGCATTAGCATGTGGCTCCAGGGTACTATATATAACAGGCATTAGCATGTGGCTCCAGGGTATTATATAACAGGCATTATCATGTGGCTCCAGGATACTATATATAACAGTCATTAGCATGTGGCTCCAGGGTACTATATATAACAGGCATTAGCATGTGGCTCCAGGGTACTATATATAACAGGCATTAGCATGTGGCTCCAGGATACTATATATAACAGGCATTAGCATGTGGCTCCAGGATACTATATATAACAGGCATTAGCATGTGGCTCCAGGATACTATATATAGCAGGCATTAGCATGTGGCTCCAGGGTACTATATATAACAGGCATTAGCATGTGGCTCCAGGGTATTATATAACAGGCATTAGCATGTGGCTCCAGGGTATTATATAACAGGCATTAGCATGTGGCTCCAGGGTATTATATAACAGGCATTAGCATGTGGCTCCAGGGTATTATATAACAGGCATTAGCATGTGGCTCCAGGGTACTATATATAACAGGCATTAGCATGTGGCTCCAGGGTACTATATAACAGAGATTAGCATGTGGCTCCAGGATGCTATATAAAACAGGCATTAGCATGTGGCTCCAGGGTACTATATATAACAGGCATTAGCATGTGGCTCCAGGGTATTATATAACAGGCATTAGCATGTGGCTCCAGGGTACTATATATAACAGGCATTAGCATGTGGCTCCAGGATACTATATATAACAGGCATTAGCATGTGGCTCCAGGGTACTATATATAACAGGCATTAGCATGTGGCTCCAGGGTACTATGTATAACAGGCATTAGCATGTGGCTCCAGGGTACTATATATAACAGGCATTAGCATGTAGCTCCAGGGTACTATATATAACAGGCATTAGCATGTGGCTCCAGGATACTATATATAAAAGGCATTAGCATGTGGCTCCAGGGTACTATATATAACAGGCATTAGCATGTGGCTCCAGGGTATTATATAACAGGGATTAGCATGTGGCTCCAGGATGCTATATAAAACAGGCATTAGCATGTGGCTCCAGGGTACTATATATAACAGGCATTAGCATGTGGCTCCAGGGTATTAAATAACAGGCATTAGCATGTGGCTCCAGGGTACTATATATAACAGGCATTAGCATGTGGCTCCAGGATACTATATATAACAGGCATTAGCATGTGGCTCCAGGGTACTATATATAACAGGCATTAGCATGTGGCTCCAGGGTACTATATATAACAGGCATTAGCATGTGGCTCCAGGGTACTATATATAACAGGCATTAGCATGTGGCTCCAGGGTACTATATATAACAGGCATTAGCATGTGGCTCCAGGGTACTATATATAACAGGCATTAGCATGTGGCTCCAGGGTACTATATATAACAGGCATTAGCATGTGGCTCCAGGATACTATATATAACAGGTATTAGCATGTGGCTCCAGGATACTATATATAACAGGCATTAGCATGTGGCTCCAGGGTACTATATATTACAGGCATTAGCATGTGGCTCCAGGGTACTATATATAACAGGCATTAGCATGTGGCTCCAGGGTACTATGTATAACAGGCATTAGCATGTGGCTCCAGGGTACTATATATAACAGGCATTAGCATGTAGCTCCAGGGTACTATATATAACAGGCATTAGCATGTGGCTCCAGGATACTATATATAACAGGCATTAGCATGTGGCTCCAGGGTACTATATATAACAGGCATTATCATGTGGCTCCAGGGTACTATATATAACAGGCATTAGCATGTGGCTCCAGGGTACTATATATAACAGGCATTAGCATGTGGCTCCAGGATACTATATATAACAGGCATTAGCATGTGGCTCCAGGATACTATATATAGCAGGCATTAGCATGTGGCTCCAGTGTACTATATATAACAGGCATTAGCATGTGGCTCCAGGGTATTATATAACAGGCATTAGCATGTGGCTCCAGGGTATTATATAACAGGCATTAGCATGTGGCTCCAGGGTATAATATAACAGGCATTAGCATGTGGCTCCAGGGTATTATATAACAGGCATTAGCATGTGGCTCCAGGGTACTATATATAACAGGCATTAGCATGTGGCTCCAGGGTATTATATAACAGGCATTATCATGTGGCTCCAGGATACTATATATAACAGGCATTAGCATGTGGCTCCAGGGTACTATATATAACAGGCATTAGCATGTGGCTCCAGGGTACTATATATAACAGGCATTAGCAAGTGGCTCCAGGGTATTATATAACAGGCATTAGCATGTGGCTCCAGGGTATTATATAACAGGCATTAGCATGTGGCTCCAGGGTATAATATAACAGGCATTAGCATGTGGCTCCAGGGTATTATATAACAGGCATTAGCATGTGGCTCCAGGGTACTATATATAACAGGCATTAGCATGTGGCTCCAGGGTATTATATAACAGGCATTATCATGTGGCTCCAGGATACTATATATAACAGTCATTAGCATGTGGCTCCAGGGTACTATATATAACAGGCATTAGCATGTGGCTCCAGGGTACTCTATATAACAGGCATTAGCATGTGGCTCCAGGATACTATATATAACAGGCATTAGCATGTGGCTCCAGGATACTATATATAACAGGCATTAGCATGTGGCTCCAGGGTACTATATATAACAGGCATTAGCATGTGGCTCCAGGGTACTATACATAACAGGCATTAGTATGTGGCTCCAGGGTACTATATATAACAGGCATTAGCATGTGGCTCCAGGGTACTATATATAACAGGCATTAGCATGTGGCTCCAGGATACTATATATAACAGGCATTAGCATGTGGCTCCAGGGTACTATATATAACAGGCATTAGCATGTGGCTCCAGGGTACTATATATAACAGGCATTAGCATGTGGCTCCAGGGTACTATATATAACAGGCATTAGCATGTGGCTCCAGGATACTATATATAACAGGCATTAGCATGTGGCTCCAGGGTACTATATATAACAGGCATTAGCATGTGGCTCCAGGATAATATATACAACAGGTATTAGCATTTGGCTCCAGGGTACTATATATAACAGGTATTAGCATGTGGCTCCAGGATACTATATATAACAGGCATTAGCATGTGGCTCCAGGGTACTATATATAACAGGTATTAGCATGTGGCTCCAGGGTACTATATATAACAGGCATTATCATGTGGCTCCAGGGTACTATATATAACAGGCATTAGCATGTGGCTCCAGGGTACTATATATAACAGGCATTAGCATGTGGCTCCAGGATACTATATATAACAGGCATTAGCATGTGGCTCCAGGATACTATATATAACAGGCATTAGCATGTGGCTCCAGGGTACTATATAACAGGCATTAGCATGTGGCTCCAGGATACTATATATAACAGGCATTAGCATGTGGCTCCAGGATACTATATATAACAGGCATTAGCATGTTGCTCCAGCGTACTAAATTCAGCAAACAAAGAAACGTTCCTTTTCCAATACCCTGTCTTTCAAAGATAATTCGTAAAAATCCAAATAACTTCACGTCTTTGTTGTAACAGGTTGAAACACTGTTTCCCATGCTGGTTAATTGAACTATAAACAATTAATGAACATGCACCTGTGGAATGCACAATCCCAACGTCAGTGCTCAGACTGTCTGCAATAGGCTGAGAGAGGCAGGACTGAGGGCTTGTAGGCCTGTTGTAAGGCATGTCCTCACCAGACATCACCGGCAACAACGTCGCCTATTAGCACAAACCCAACGTCACTGGACCAGACAGGACTGGCAAAAAGTGCTCTTCACTGACGTGTCGCGGTTTTGTCTCACCAGGGGTGGTGATCGGATTTGCGTTTATCGTCAAAGCAATGAGTGTTACACCGAGGCCTGTACTCTGGAGCGGGGTCGATTTGGAGGTGGAGGGTCCGTCATGGTCTGGAGCGGTGTGTCACAGCATCATCGGACTGAGCTTGCTGTCATTGCAGGCAATCTCAGCACTGTGCGTTACAGGAAGACACCCTGCTCCCTCATGTGGTACCCTTCCTGCAGGTTCATCCTGACATGACCCTCCAGCATGACAATGCCATCAGCCATACTGCTCGTTCTGTGCGTGATTTCCTGCAAGACAAGAATGTCAGTGTTCCTCCATGGCCAGAGAAGAGCCCAGATCTCAATCCCATTGAGCACGTCTGGGACCTGTTGGATCGGAGGGTGAGGGATAGGGCTATTTCCCCCAGAAATGTTTGGGAACTTGATGCAGGCAAGTGTCCCCTGCATTAGGGACACTACGTCACTGCCAAATCTAAGGGTAGAGCTCGAAATTCAAGCCCATTGGGTGCTGCCATAGAGTTACATTAGAAGTGCCCATCCAAGAAGGCACAAGATCATTGGCCACAGATAAAATGACGTCAAATCACATTATATGTACAGTAGCTTTGATTGGACTGATCATGTCAACATCATACTTTCAAAAACTTAGCTAGCAGTCATCATCATGACTCAAGTCGAAGATCTACTGGCAAATCCTTTTTAATCCTTGTCACATGAAGAAAAATAATGAAGATAAATTATAGATAAAACGTATCGTTGCTTATTGGCCACTGGACATAAACATTACACAACAAGTTGGAAATAGCAAATTCAACAATGAGTGGTTTGGAAGGAATCAGTGGCTAACTGCAAGCCTTGCAAAGCAATTACTAGCCTGCTTTTCAGTGGAGTTGCTGTGTGGTCCCAAGTCTGGGATTAAGGGTCTCTTTTCCAAGCTTAAAATGATAAACATTCAACAATGGCTATGCTGTCAATCCAGCATGATTTATGCCACTCTCAAAACAACTGTTCTCTCGGAACTGCGAAAACTTTTACTGTAGCTAAGTAATACTAAGTATATGTTGCTTTTAGTAACCC
Source organism: Salvelinus fontinalis (assembly GCF_029448725.1). NCBI lineage: Eukaryota > Metazoa > Chordata > Actinopteri > Salmoniformes > Salmonidae > Salvelinus > Salvelinus fontinalis. The sequence continues at coordinate 7,246,609 of NC_074671.1, forward strand.
ATGTGCATCACCCTAATCATTTGGTCCCTCTCCCCCTCAGAACTTAGTCTACTGTTCTGACTTGGTGGTACTACACATGTAGTTTTAGAGAAATGTAATCATCGAATATTGTAAGAGCTTTCATTGTCTGCTCATGTGCCCCCTTTATTTATCCTACGGTTCTGACTTGGTGTACAGGGAGAACACTGTAAGAACGGCCCATGTTCTGAATTCTGTCGCAGTACATTTCAAAAGTGCTGAACAAATAGTTATATTGACTACGTCCATCCTAGCACGCTCATTAATGTCTTTATCGAAATGACGGACTGCCTCTTTGCCGCTCGTCGTCCCCTTATGCCATAGTTTGCACATCTCAACTGTCAGTAGAAATCACATTTGTTTAAGCAAGTCAGCCATATCAGCTATGTTTTTTAAAAGGCAGTAAATGAAGCTGAATGAACTGTTTCGCTGCTAGACAAGGCTCCGCTGATAGCCAGGAGTAACAGTGGTAAGTTGTTGCGACTGCTGTTGGGACTCTGCTTTTGGGACAGCTTTGCTGGCATGCATCCCAGCAAAGCTTGCCTCGACTTCATCAAGGCAAACAAGGCCAGACAAGGCAGGGTTCACTGCTGGGGTCTGACTTGAACTAGCATCCATCATCCCCTGAACACCGAACAGACTTGGGGGGTTATGGGGTTACTGTTATCTGTGTAAACGTTTACTCCTGGCATTCAGCGGCAGCAAGATAATTAGAATGACATTTAACATAGTGATATCTAGTCTAGTGAAGGATGCCTTCCCTTCCGCAGTACATCATTTAAAATCAACATGGTATCAAACCCGGGCCTGGGGCGTGCACTCCAGGGCAGCGTGAACCATCCTCATCTAATGGTGCTGTGAATGGTAGGGTTAGAGTAGGTGGTGGAGTGGCGTTGTCTGCGGTGGGCGGGATGACACACCCTCTCATGAACATACACACCATCTTGCCAGGGTTTTAGCTGTATCCTCCCCTACTGACCCCAACACATCCAGTAGCGGGTCATTTTATCTCCGGCTACTTAAAACAAAATGGATGTCAAATGTTCTGTCCACAAAGAGGGGTCAAAATCTATCCATGCAATTACGATCAACATGGTATGCCTGGCTATTAAATTATGCTCCATGAAATGTAATATAATGTCTGTCTGCCTATATAATGTTTGGCTGCCCATTATCCAAGAGAAGGGTGAAAAAATACCTATTTGATTGAATAAGTGATTTCAGCTGCACTTGAATTAATGACATGGAAGCCAAGAGGGAGAGCTGGGGGAGCTGCAGGGGGACAACGTTTTATGTAAATTAGACCTCGGGTTATTTTATCTGGGGTCAAAAGTGGCAGGCTGGGGAATGAGAGAGAGGCAGCTGAAACGTGGGGTTTTAACACAAAACCAACACTGTGTATGTTTTTCTTTAATGCAGGCTGGGATATTGATCCATTTCTGCTGAATTTGGAATGCAGCCGAGAGTCAGAGGAACTCTCGTTAGACTGAACAGTTGCCTTTGGTAAGCTAGGCTCCGCACTGGCTGGCTGCCGCAGGAATAATATAAACAGACTTGTAATGCTGAATATGTATGTACTGTCTGTCTCTATATATTATTGGTACTTGGTTATTGGTATTAGTTGTATTAGTAGTAGTTGTAGTAGTTTATTTTGTTGTAGCAGGCCTGTTTTTAATTATTATTTCATTGTTATTGTTATTATTAGACAGTAGTTGCCATATTATTATTGTTTCTAGGTATTGTTTGTTTGTTTTTATTATTTTTTAATTGTAGACTTGAAAAAAATATGGGGCATCTCAAGAGATTTCATCCTGCTAAATGTCTAACAAATACTGGTAATGCTGCCTCAAGAATACTGAAAACATATTAATAGTACTGCCCTAGGAATGCTAGAAACAGACTAGTAATACTATCAATACTGCCTCAAGTATACTGGAAACATCAGGAATAACAATACTCATATAAAAACTGAGGTAAAACTGAGAGAAAATACAGAATTGAAATCACTTTAAATAATAAGCTGCTAAATGTTGTCTGATAATGGGACCTTGATTTTGTAATATTGGAATTTGAATAGAGGCTGTCATTAAAAGTTGTAGTCATGGTACGTATTGTCATGGTACCTATTATCATGGTACCTATTGTATTTCCTGTAAAGTTACCTTGGACATCCATCACATGACGTTTGAACAGTTGCGGTCAGTGCCGTTTAAGATGAGGGAAGACGATTAGTATATAATCTAGTATATAATATATAATATTATTATATTATAATAGTATATAATATAGTATATAGTATATAATAGTATATAATATAATATAATATAATATAATTAGTATTAATTAGTATTAATTAATTAGTATTATATTGGATAACTCTCATTCATAGTCCATTCACCCAGCTCAATATAACATCAAGAGGTTTAGACTACTACATGATACTCAGATTTTTCCTATACCCATCATGTGGTTGCTACAACCTAGCTTATGAATGAAAGCTTACAACGTAGGTGCACAGAGGTCGAGAGAAATTAGAGTAATCAAGGTGACAGACAGTGACACATTCAATACCGCCTTGCCTGCGTCTAGCTGATCTAGGGTGTAATCATTAGTCCAACAGTTGCAAAGGAGGGTTTCTATTGGACGAAATCAGGTATGTTTATCCCATATCAGAGCTCTTGCAGCATGAACTGATATGTTGTCAACCCAATCAAAGTTTCAGAGAATGATTCTAGTTCTGAAAGCATACGCTAAAGCTAGCTAGCACTGCTGTGCATAAAATGTGGCTAGTAGTTGACTCAAAGAGCGTGAAAAACAAAAGTTTAACAGTTTTGAACAAATTAATTCCTTAAAAAATTAATGAGAAGCAAGAGAGATATATATATATATATATATATATATATATATATATTTTACTTTCACTTTCACTTACTTAGCTAGCAAACGCAGCTAGCCAGTTTAGTCTACTCAAACACCCGGTTCATAATGAGAGGGATGCTATGTTAGCTGGCTGGATAAACTAACTGCTAAACTGCTTGTTGTCCACTGTATTGCATAATTGTAACACATTAATTGTTAGAGCTGTGTTGACTATGCTGTTAATATGGTGAAAATGATGTAGGCTGTGTGTAGCTGTTATAATCCTTTGATTGGGTGGACAACATGTCAGTTCATGCTGCAAGAGCTCTGATAGGTTGGAGGACGTCCTCCGGAAGTTGTCATAATAACTGTGTAAGTCTATGGAAGAGGGTGAGAACCATGAACCTCCTACATTTTGTATTGAAGTCAATGTACCCAGAGGAGGACGGAAGCTAGCTGTCCTCTGGCTACACCGTGGTGCTACCCTAGAGGGTGATGCTGAGGCTACTGTAGATCTTCATTGCAAAACAGTGTCTTTTAATCAATCATTTTATGAAATTCACTGAGGAATATGGTCTTCCCCTTCCTCCTCTGTGGAGCCTCCACTGAGTTTGATGCGTTTGCATCCAGTGACTCAAGGTTTTGGAACAAGTTGAGGAACAGGGAATAGATGTTGTCATTGGGGTGACGGAAGTCGGGATAATTTACAATGTAGATCCACGTCTTTTTGAACCTTGGAAGAAAAAGTTTAGTTACATCTGAGTTTTATTGAATTTTCATTTTGTAGCGACTACACCGTCCTCGTTTTTATGTCTGGCCTTCGTGGCTCAGTTGCCATAGCAACAAACATTTTACAGTTCAAAACGCATAAAGGCAAGAGACGTACTAAAAAAAAATCTACTTTTGCGGCTGGAGTGACTGGAGTAATGGCCAGCATCCCAGGTGGGGAATGTTAGAACCTTTCCACGTCAAACCTCCATTCATCAGGTTGGTGCAGTTTAATGAACAAAAGCATTAGCTCACAGCTGTTGAATTTGTTGCTACTGTGCCGTTCAATACAATATCTAGAGTTAGAGGTTGCTTATTTAGTCCTGTTTCACTGTATGTACAACCTGCAGAGTTGTGAAATGGAAATGTGTTTTTTTTCTTCTGCATATCCCACTCCCCCTGAGACCCTCAGAGCCAGGGGATCAACCATTTTTGAAGGTGACCATAGAGCAATTATGGTTAACTGCCTTGCTCAAGTGAACAACACTAGATTGTCGGCTCAGGGGATTCGATCCAGCAACCTTTCTGTTACTGGCTCAACGCTCCTAAACGCCAGGCTACCTACCGACCAATCAACATCTCGCTCCAGTCCATATGGTGCTGAGAAATCCCAATGTCTGACAGTAGAGGACTTCTGGGCCACAGCGACAAATGATCAAAGGAGACCTCAGCGCCCCACCTCTAAATGGGGGGGAAAGGAGGATACCAAGTCAGTTGTACAATTGAATGCCTTCAACTGAAATGTGTCTTCCGCATTTAACCCCAATCCCTCTGAATCAGAGAGGTGCAGGGGGCTGCCTTAATCGACATCCACGTCTTCGGCGCCCGGGGAAAGTGGGCTAACTTCCTTGCTCAGGGGCAAAACGACAGATATTTACCTAGTCAGCTCGGGGATTCAATCCAGCAACCTTTCGGTTATTGGCCCAACGCTCTAACCACCAGTATGTCCCTTTTCCCGTCTGGCTTCAAAATATCAGCCTCTTATTCTAGAGTATGCCATATAATTATGTCAACAGGCTGTCAGTGTCGTATGGTTTCTAACCACGCTGGGGTGAAACAGCAGACTGAACAGGACGAAGGAGACACAAGGCCTATCTCTAACCACGCTGGGGTGAAACAGCAGACTGAACAGGACACAGGACACAAGGGCCTATCTCTAACCACGCTGGGGTGAAACAGCAGACTGAACAGGACACAGGACACAAGGGCCTATCTCTAACCACGCTGGGGTGAAACAGCAGACTGAACAGGACGAAGGAGACACAAGGGCCTATCTCTAACCACGCTGGGGTGAAACAGCAGACTGAACAGGACGAAGGAGACACAAGGGCCTATCTCTAACCACGCTGGGGTGAAACAGCAGACTGAACAGGACGAAGGAGACACAAGGGCCAATCTCTAACCACGCTGGGGTGAAACAGCAGACTGAACAGGACGAAGGAGACACAAGGGCCTATCTCTAACCACGCTGGGGTGAAACAGCAGACTGAACAGGACGAAGGAGACACAAGGGCCTACCTCTAACCACGCTGGGGTGAAACAGCAGACTGAACAGGACGAAGGAGACACAAGGGCCTACCTCTAACCACGCTGGGGTGAAACAGCAGACTGAACAGGACGAAGGAGACACAAGGGCCTACCTCTAACCACGCTGGGGTGAAACAGCAGACTGAACAGGACGAAGGAGACACAAGGGCCTATCTCTAACCACGCTGGGGTGAAACAGCAGACTGAACAGGACGAAGGAGACACAAGGGCCTATCTCTAACCACGCTGGGGTGAAACAGCAGACTGAACAGGACGAAGGAGACACAAGGGCCTACCTCTAACCACGCTGGGGTGAAACAGCAGACTGAACAGGACGAAGGAGACACAAGGGCCTATCTCTAACCACGCTGGGGTGAAACAGCAGACTGAACAGGACGAAGGAGACACAAGGGCCTATCTCTAACCACGCTGGGGTGAAACAGCAGACTGAACAGGACGAAGGAGACACAAGGGCCTATCTCTAACCACGCTGGGGTGAAACAGCAGACTGAACAGGACGAAGGAGACACAAGGGCCTATCTCTAACCACGCTGGGGTGAAACAGCAGACTGAACAGGACGAAGGAGACACAAGGGCCTATCTCTAACCACGCTGGGGTGAAACAGCAGACTGAACAGGACGAAGGAGACACAAGGGCCTATCTCTAACCACGCTGGGGTGAAACAGCAGACTGAACAGGACGAAGGAGACACAAGGGCCTATCTCTAACCACGCTGGGGTGAAACAGCAGACTGAACAGGACGAAGGAGACACAAGGGCCTATCTCTAACCACGCTGGGGTGAAACAGCAGACTGAACAGGACGAAGGAGACACAAGGGCCTATCTCTAACCACGCTGGGGTGAAACAGCAGACTGAACAGGACGAAGGAGACACAAGGGCCTATCTCTAACCACGCTGGGGTGAAACAGCAGACTGAACAGGACGAAGGAGACACAAGGGCCTATCTCTAACCACGCTGGGGTGAAACAGCAGACTGAACAGGACGAAGGAGACACAAGGGCCTATCTCTAACCACGCTGGGGTGAAACAGCAGACTGAACAGGACGAAGGAGACACAAGGCCTACCTCTAACCACGCTGGGGTGAAACAGCAGACTGAACAAGACGAAGGAGACACAAGGGCCTACCTCTAACCACGCTGGGGTGAAACAGCAGACTGAACAGGACGAAGGAGACACAAGGGCCTATCTCTAACCACGCTGGGGTGAAACAGCAGACTGAACAGGACGAAGGAGACACAAGGGCCTACCTATCGCTGTCTCTTGTTGCAGAGTTTTCGATTGTAAACTTCAGCACAACGGTGTGTTTAAAAAAAAAAAAAAACATCCTTTGTTCTTTGCTTTTGCCTCCGTGGAGCGAGGAGGAGGTTGACGTTGTGAGTTTTCTCTGTGGCAGCAGTGGCTTTCATGGAGGGGCAGACAGAGCAGGGCGACGCAGAACTGTTCTCTACCGCAGGCCTTCTAAAGGATACGCTCCCTGGGACATATATATATATTTATTATATATTTATTATATATTTATTTCTTTTTACCTTTATTTTAACTAGGCAAGTCAGTGAAGAACAAATTCTTATTTTACAATGACGGCCTACCCCGGCCAAACCCTCCACTAAACTGGACGACGCTGGGCCAATTGTACGCCGCCCTATGTGACTGGTTGTGATAAAGCCGGGATCGAACCAGGGTCTGTAGTGACGCCCCTAGTGATTTAGACCGCTGAGCCACTCGGGAGCCATCAATTGGTGTGTGTGTGTGTGTGTGTGTGTGTGTGTGTGTGTGTGTGTGTGTGTGTGTGTGTGTGTGTGTGTGTGTGTGTGTGTGTGTGTGTGTGTGTGTGTGTGTGTGTGCGTGCCAGTGCAAACAGAAGCCATCTTACTGATATGGTGTGCTGGTGTAATATCAAATGGTGTCCCAGGGTGATAACAGATATTGTCGCAGGGTGATAACAGATGGTCACCCAGGGTGATAACAGATGGTCTCCCAGGGTGATATCAGATGGTCTCCCAAGGTGATAACAGATGGTGTCCCAGGGTAATAACAGATGGTGTCCCAGGGTGATAACAGATGTTCTCCCAAGGTGATAACAGATGGTGTCCCAGGGTGATAACAGATGGTGTCCCAGGGTGATAACAGATGTTCTCCCAAGGTGATAACAGATGGTGTCCCAGGGTAATAACAGATGGTGTCCCAGGGTGATAACAGATGTTCTCCCAGGGTGATAACAGATGGTGTCCCAGGGTGATAACATATGGTGTCCCAGGGTGATAACAGATGGTCTCCCAGGGTGATATCAGATGGTCTCCCAGGGTGATAACAGATGTTGTCCCATGGTAATAACAGATGGTGTCCCAGGGTGATAACAGATGGTCACCCAGGGTGATAACAGATGGTCTCCCAGGGTGATATCAGATGGTCTCCCAAGGTGATAACAGATGGTGTCCCAGGGTAATAACAGATGGTGTCCCAGGGTGATAACAGATGTTCTCCCAGGGTGATATCAGATGGTCTCCCAGGGTGATAACAGATGGTGTCCCAGGGTGATAACAGATGGTGTCCCAGGGTGATATCAGATGGTGTCCCAGGGTGATAACAGATGGTGTCCCAGGGTGATAACAGATGGTGTCCCAGGGTGATAACAGATGGTGTCCCAGGGTGATAACAGATGGTGTCCCAGGGTGATAACAGATGGTGTCCCAGGGTGATAACAGATGGTGTCCCAGGGTGATAACAGATGGTGTCCCAGGGTAATAATAGATGGTGTCCCAGGGTGATATCAGATGGTGTCCCAGGGTGATAACAGATGGTGTCCCAGGGTGATAACAGATGGTGTCCCAGGGTGATAACAGATGGTGTCCCAGGGTGATAACAGATGGTGTCCCAGGGTGATAACAGATGGTGTCCCAGGGTAATAATAGATGGTGTCCCAGGGTGATATCAGATGGTGTCCCATGGTGATAACAGATGGTGTCCCAGGGTGATAACAGATGGTGTCCCAGGGTAATAATAGATGGTGTCCCAGGGTAATAATATATAGTGTCCTAGGGTGATATCCGATGGTGTCCCAGGGTGATAACAGATGGTGTCCCAGGGTGATAACAGATGGTGTCCCAGGGTGATATCAGATGGTGTCCCAGGGTGATATCAGATGGTTTCCCAGGGTGATATCAGATGGTGTCCCAGGGTAATAACAGATGGTGTCCCAGGGTGATAACAGATGGTGTCCCAGGGTGATAACAGATGGTGTCCCAGGATAATAACATATGGTGTCCCAGGGCAGTAGGACATAGTGGGTAATGTGTCTGCTTCCATCGCTGCCTCTCCTCTCCCCATCAAATGTTTTTGTGTGCAGAAAGCCGTCCTAGAAATACAATGCTTTTTGAGTGAGAACTTATTCACCAACGTTCCCATTGCACTTATTTTTTATCAGTAGTTGCCGTATACCACTTTAAATTCATGTGGATCGACACAGCAGTTCAATATTGTGTGGTGTATCTTCAGGACAATTACGGACCCCGAAGTGCTTACTCGGTTCTGTCTCCCCTGTTCACTGGTAATATACCTAAGCTGGGGCAGTGTGGACGTGTTTAACATGCTTGGTTGATAGATATGTGTATTATCCCTTTGTATCCTCGGTCAATTCCCCACCTAGCCCTGCATGCATATCTTCAAGCTACCCGCCTCCAGCTCCAGCACCAGGCTACATTCCTCTCTGTCTCTGACTGCAATTACAGAATTATGAAATTGGACTTTGGCCAACCATGCAAGAATAAATTATTCATAAATTATAATAGGCGGGAACCCTTCTCCTTGTAGTCCCCCCCCTCCACCAACTCTCCTATAGCCATCCTCTCTATCTTCTCTTAACCCAACTCTCCTATATCCATCCTCTCTATCTTCCCTCCCACTAACTCTCATATAGCCATCCTACTCTGTCTCTGTCTGTCTGTCTGTCTGTCTGTCTGTCTGTCTGTCTGTCTGTCTGTCTGTCTGTCTGTCTGTCTGTCTGTCTGTCTGTCTGTCTAGTGCTACTGCCAAGAGATGAGCTATAGTTGTACCTACCGTAGGAGTCCCCTCGAGGCCTACCATTGACTATGTACATACACAGCATCGGACAGAGCTGCAGGAGTTGTGACCCGTTTTTGTTGGTTCTGTCTGTCTGTCTGTCTGTCTGTCTGTCTGTCTGTCTGTCTGTCTGTCTGTCTGTCTGTCTGTCTGTCTGTCTGTCTGTCTGTCTGTCTGTCTGTCTGTCTCGCTCTCTCTCTCTCTCTCTCTCTCTCTCTCTCTCTCTCTCTCTCCTTCTCAATTCAATTCAAGGGGCTTTATTGGCATGGGAAACATATGTTAACATTGCCAAAGCAAGTGAAATAGATAATAACAAAAGTGAAATAAACAATAAATAATGAACAGTACATTTTACACAAAAAAAGTTCCACAATAATAAAGACATTTCAAATGTCATATTATGTCTATATACAGTGTTGTAATCATGTGCAAATGGTTAAAGTACAAAAGGGTAAATAAATAAACGTTAATATAGTTTGTATTTACAATAGTGTTTGTTCTTCACTGGTTGCCCTTTTCTTGTGGCAACAGGTCACAAATCTTGCTGCTGTGATGGCACACTGTGGTATTTAACCCAATAGATATGGGAGTTTATCAAAATTGTATTTGTTTTCGAATTCTTTGTGGGTCTGTGTAATCTGAGGGAAATATGTGTCTCTAATATGGTCATACATTGGGCAGGAGGTTAGGAAGTGCAGCTCAGTTTCCACCTCATGTTGTGGGCAGTGTGCACATAGCCTGTCTTCTCTTGAGAGCCATGTCTGCCTACGGCGGCCTTTCTCAATAGCAAGGCTATGCTCACTGAGTCTGTACATAGTCAAAGCTTTCCTTAATTTTGGGTCAGTCACGGTGGTCAGGTATTCTGCCACTATGTACTCCCTTTTTTTTAAATGATTTCCAATGTGTCAAGCAAATATCTTTTGTTTTCTCATGATTTGGTTAGGTCTAATTGTGTTGCTGTCCACGGGCTAGCTTACTTAGGGGGCTCTTCTCCAGGTTCATTTCCATGTAGGTGATGGCTTTGTTATGGAAGGTTTGGGAATCGTTTCCTTTTAGGTGGTTGTAGAATTGAACAGCTCTTTTCTGGATTTTGATATTTAGCGGGTGTCAGTCTAATTCTGCTCTGCATGCATTATTTGGTAGTTTACGTTGTACACTGAGGATATCTTCGCAGAATTCTGGATGCAGAGTCTCAATTTGGTGTTTGTCCCGTTTTCTGAATTCTTGGTTGGTGAGCGGACCCCAGACCTCAAAACCATGAACGTCAATGGGTTCTATAACTGATTATATATTTTTAGCCAGATCCTAATTAGTATGTATAATTTTATATTCCTTTTGATGGCATAAAAGGCCCTTCTTGCCTTGTCTCTCAGATCGTTAAGGAGTTACCTGTGGCGCTGATGTTTAGGCCGAGGTAGGTATAGTTTGTGTGCTCTAGGGCAACGGTGTCTAGATGGAATTTGTATTTGTGGTCCTGGCGACTGGACCTTGTTTGGAACACCATTATTTTGGTCTTACTGAGATTTACTGTCAGGGCCCAGGTCTGTCAGGGCCCAGGTCTGTCAGGGCCCAGGTCTGTCAGGGCCCAGGTCTTTCAGGGCCCAGGTCTGACAGAATCTGTGCAGAAGATCTAGGTGCTGCTGTAGGCCCTCCTTGGTTGGTGACAGAAGCACCAGATCATCAGCAAACAGTAGACATTTGACTTCGGATTCTAGTAGGGTGAGGCCGGGTGCTACAGACTGTTAATAGTGCCCTCGTCAATTTGTTGATCTATATGTTGATGAGGGTGGGGATTAAGAAATGTGTGTGTTTTTTGCCATTTTTAACCACACTTGTTGTTTGTGTACATGGATTTTATGATGTTGTATGTTTTTCCCCCAACACCTCTTTCCATCAATTTGTATAACAGGCCCTCGTGCCAAATTGAGTCGAAAGCTTTTTTTAACTCAACAAGAAGACTGAGAAGACTTTGCCTTTGTTTTGGTTTGTTTGTTTGTCAAATAGGGTGTGGAGGGTGAATAAGTGGTCTGTCGTACGGTAATTTGGTAAAAAGCCAATTTGATATATGCTCATGATTGAGCAAAGCTCTGTTCAAGTAGAGTGTGATTATGTTGTGATCTGATAGGGCTGTCAGTGGACTGACTGTGAACGCTCTAAGAGACTAAAGGTTGAGGCCAATGATAAAGTAGTCTACAGTACTACTGCCAAGAGATGAGCTATAGGTGTACCTACCATAGGAGTCCCCTCAAGGCCTACCATTGACTATGTACATACCCAGCATCCGACAGAGCTGCAGGACTTGTGACCCGTTTTTGTTAGTTATGTTGTCATATTTGACACTCTTAGCACACAGGGGGACACACACCTACCTGTCACCTCCAGGTAGGTGTTTGTCCCCCCTGTGTGCTGAGGGTGTCAGGTTCCTATCCAGTTCTGGCATTTAGGTCCCAACAGACATGTCCCTGAGGCTGGAAATAGTTGATCTCCACCTCTAGAATGGAGAAGCTGTCATTGTTAAAGTATGGGGATTCTATTGGGAGGAGATAGTAGGTAGCACATATGAGGACATTCAATTTCTTATTAATTTCTAGCCAGATGTAAAATGTTCCTGTTTTGACTAATTGAATAGAGTGGGTTAGGTCAGCGCTATACCAAATTAGCATACCTCCTTAGTCTCTCCCCTGTTTCACACCTGGTAGTTTGGTGGATGGGACTACTAGCTCTCTGTAACACAGAGGGCAACCAGTGGGACCTTCTCCTTTATAACATGTTTCTTGTAGGATGACAATGTCTATATTTCCAAATTCTTTGATGAAGTCCAGGTTCCTGCACTTTAGGCAAAAGGCAGACGACCTCAGACCTTGTATTTTCCAGGAGGAGATGGTAAAAGCTTTGTGTTCCATATTGTCTAGTGTTGTTTTCGTGTGGTTTAGGCCCGTACCATTAGAGTAGGTGTAAGCAGAGCATGTTGAGCGTCTGATACACACCTCTTAGGTCGCAGGATAGGGCTTGGGCAGGTGTAATAGTGGGGGTTGGGCCTGTTGCTCTTCTCACGGCCTGGGCATATGTCCTGCATGTTGAGGTCCTTGCCGCAGGGGTGGGGGTCATGGGTTAGGCAGAAGGGGCATATGTCTGATATGGGGGGGCCTATATTTGCTTGGAGTGGTCTCAGCTGGTTGGGTTGTGGCTGGTGATGCTGTGGTCTGGGTGTAGGTCCTCTTGGCGTGGGTACTCTCGGTGCAGGTCCATCAGCAGGGGGTCTCGCTGGTCTGGGTGGGGTGTCCATTGCTCTGCTGCCGCTGTGTGGGGTGTTGGGTCTACGTTTTGAGGGTGACGTCATTCAGGGTCCTGGCATAAGTTGGGATTACTGCCTTGTGGAGGTGGACCTGGTTGTAAAGGCTGTTCAAGTTCAGGGTGGAGTGGTGGGCCAGGCAGACATTAGTCCAGGGTGGAGTGGTGGGCCAGGTAGACATTAGTCCAGGGTGGAGTGGTGGGCCAGGCAGACATTAGTCCAGGGTGGAGTGGTGGACCAGGTAGACATTAGTCCAGGGTGGAGTGGTGGGCCAGGTAGATATTAGTCCAGGGTGGAGTGGTGGGCCAGGTAGACATTAGTTCAGGGTGGAGTGGTGGGCCAGGTAGACATTAGTCCAGGGTGGAGTGGTGGGCCAGGTAGACATTAGTCCAGGGTGGAGTGGTGGGCCAGGTAGACATTAGTCCAGGGTGGAGTGGTGGGCCAGGTAGACATTAGTCCAGGGTGGAGTGGTGGGCCAGGTAGACATTAGTCCAGGGTGGAGTGGTGGGCCAGGTAGACATTAGTCCAGGGTGGAGTGGTGGGCCAGGTAGACATTAGTCCAGGGTGGAGTGGTGGGCCAGCTAGATATTAGTCCAGGGTGGAGTGGTGGGCCAGGTAGATATTAGTTCAGGGTGGAGTGGTGGACCTGGTAGAAATTAGTCCAGGGTGGAGTGGTGGGCCAGGTAGACATTAGTCCAGGAAGGAGGGTTGGGCCAAGTAGACATTAGTCCAGGGTGGAGTGGTGGGCCAGGTAGACATTAGTCCAGGGTGGAGTGGTGGGCCAAGTAGACATTAGTCCAGGGTGGAGTGGTGGGCCAAGTAGATATTAGTCCAGGGTGGACTGGTGGGCCAGGTAGATATTAGTCCAGGGTGGAGTGGTGGGCCAGGTAGACATTAGTCCAGGGTAGAGTGGTGGGCCAAGTAGACATTAGTCCAGGGTTGAGTGGTGGGCCAGGTAGACATTAGTCCAGGGTTGAGTGGTGGGCCAGGTAGACATTAGTCCAGGGTGGAGTGGTGGGCCAGGTAGTCATTAGTCCAGGGTGGAGTGGTGGGCCAGGTAGACATTAGTCCAGGGTGGAGTGGTGGGCCAGGTAAACATTAGTCCAGGGTGGAGTGGTGGGCCAGGTAGACATTAGTCCAGGGTGGAGTGGTGGGCCAAGTAGAAATTAGTCCAGGGTGGAGTGGTGGGCCAGATAGACATTAGTCCAGGGTGGAGTGGTGGGCCAGGTAGACATTAGTCCAGGGTGGAGTGGTGGGCCAAGTAGACATTAGTCCAGGAAGGAGGGTTGGGCCAAGTAGACATTAGTCCAGGAATGAGTGGTGGGCCAGGTAGACATTAGTCCAGGGTGGAGTGGTGGGCCAGGTAGACATTAGTCCAGGGTGGAGTGGTGGGCCAGGTAGACATTAGTCCAGGGTGGAGTGGTGGGCCAGGTAGACATTAGTCCAGGGTGGAGTGGTGGGCCAGGTAGTCATTAGTCCAGGGTGGAGTGGTGGGCCAGGTAGACATTAGTCCAGGGTGGAGTGGTGGGCCAGGCAGACATTATTCCAGCGTGGAGTGGTGGGCTAGGTAGTCATTAGTCCAGGGTGGAGTGGTGGGCCAGGGAGACATTAGTCCAGGGTGGAGTGGTGGGCCAAGTAAACATTAGTCCAGGGTGGAGTGGTGGGCCAGGTAGACATTAGTCCAGGGTGGAGTGGTGGGCCAGGTAGACATTAGTCCAGGGTGGAGTGGTGGGCCAGGTAGACATTAGTCCAGGGTGGAGTGGTGGGCCAGGTAGACATTAGTCCAGGGTGGAGTGGTGGGCCAAGTAGACATTAGTCCAGGGTGGAGTGGTGGACCGCTCTGGGACCTATGGCGTCTCCAGTCTGACCGCTCTGGGACCTATGGTGCCACCACTCTGGGTCCTATGGTGCCACCAGTCTGCTTGCAGTTGTCAGTTATCCTCAGGATGATCAGGGCTTTATTCAGGAACGTTTCTTGGGATACTTTGATGTGTCAAGTGGGCAAGACGCGCAGTCTGTGTTTGACTTTATAAATACTGAGATGTCTGAGTTTAACTTCACGGAGAAACTTGTTGTCCAAGCCTACGATGACGCAGCTGTAATGGGATGTGTCTGCTGTTTGTATTTCCAGCTAAGACCCTCCTGTTCCCTGATTAAGACGTGATGACTACTCCACTCCACTACCATTGTCAACACTTCAGTGTTAATTGAAGGTGCAGCCAGGTCAGTTCTGTCCTAGCAGCTTGGTAGCTTAGTAACACTTATTTACTTAGCATTATTTAACAAAATGACCTAGAGATTATTGTCTTTTAATTTTTGGCTTCAGAAGTAGGTTCAGACTGAACATTACTCACTCAGTGTTGTGTTGGATGGTATTTCCAGGTTCTGCTGTGTTTCCTCTGCAGGTTGTGGTTTGTTAGATGTTTTTTCATGATAGTCCTTGGTAGTAACAGTCCATTCAGGTCATTTTGTCCAAAATGAAGGTTTAAGGTATGGAATTGGGATTTGGATTGAATGTTTTTAATGTTGAGGTTAGTATCCTGTATAAATCCTTGCATTTTTCCAACTCTAATTCTATATTTTTGCAGATGAACTCAGGAGCCCATACTCTGTGTGTCTCTCTCTCTGTCTCTCTCTCACTCTCTGTGTGTGTCTCTCTCTCTCTCTGTGTGTGTCTCTCTCTCTGTCTCTCTCTCTCTCTCTGTGTGTGTCTCTCTCTGTCTCTATCTCACTCTCTGTGTGTCTCTCTCTCTGTCCCTCTCTCACTCTGTGTTTCTCTCACTCTATGTGTGTCTCTCTCTCTGTCTCACTGTCTCTCTCTCACTCTCTGTGTGTCTCTCTCACTGTGTGTGTCTCTCTCTCCCACTCTCTGTGTGTCTCTCTCTCTGTCTCTCTCCCACTCTCTGTGTGTCTCTCACTCTATCGCTCTCTCACTGTCTGTGTCTCTCTCTCTCTGTCTCTCTCTCACTCTCTGTGTGTCTCTCCCTCACTCTCTCTGTCTCTCTGTCTCTCTTTCTCACTGTGTGTGTGTCTCTCTCTCTCTCTGTGTGTGTGTCTCTCTCTGTCTCTCTCACTCTCTGTGTGTCTCTCACTCTGTCTCTCTCTCACTGTCTGTGTCTCTCTCTCTGTCTCTATCTCACTCTCTGTATGTCTCTCTCACTGTCTGTGTGTGGAGGCTGGTCTATTCACTAACTCTGCAGGTGTATGTAGAGGCATTTGTAATTGATACAGGCAGGATGTTTTCATTTATTTATTTGTTTGCTATCGCTGTCCTTCACAGAAAGGCATTCCTTAATTGAGAAATGAAAAAGTGTTATCATGTCTGGAAATATGATGAGGGCCCTTTGATGGAAAGAGCTTGACTAAATACTTACACAAAAGCACATACACACAAGCGTTCATAGAAATGCAAGGCCGCGCGGACACATAAACGTTCACACAAACATAAGTGTTCATACACACGTATTCACACATGCACTCATGCACACACAACCACAAATTGTAACACTTTACTTGACACCATCATAATATGCCATAATATGGTCGTAACATTGTCATGACCCATATATTCACACCTGTTGTGACATACAGTACCAGTCAAAAGTTTGGACACACCTACTCATTCAAGGGTTTTTCTTTATTTTTACTATTTTCTACATTGTAGAATAGTGAATATATCAAAACTGTGAAATAACACATATGGAATCATGTAGTAACCAAAAAAGTGTTAAACAAATCAAAATATATTGTATTTTTGAGATTCTTCAAAGTAGGCACCTTTGCCTTGATGACAGCTTTGCACACTTTTGGCATTCTCTTAACCAGCTTCATGAGGTCGTCACCTGGAATGCATTTCAATTAACAGGTGTGCCTTGTTAAAAGTTCATTTGTGGAATTTCTTTCCTTCTTAATGTGTTTGAGACAATCAGTTTTGTTGTGACAAGGTGTGGGTGGTATACAGAAGATAGCCCTATTTAGTAAAAGACCAAGTCCATATTATGGCAAGAACAGCTCAAATAAGCAAAGAGAAACAACAGTCCGTCATTACTTTAAGACATGAAGGTCAGTCCATACGGAAAATTTTAAGTGCAGTCGCAAAAACCATCAAACGCTATGATGAAACTGACTCTCATGAGGACCGCCACAGGAAAGGAAGACCCAGAGTTACCTCTGCTGTAGAGGAGAAGTCCATTGGACTTACCAGTTACCATTAGAGTTACCAGTTACCATTAGAGTTACCAGTTACCATTAGAGTTACCAGTTACCATTAGAGTTACCAGTTACCATTAGGCTTACCAGTTACCATTAGACTTACCAGTTACCATTAGACTTACCAGTTACCATTAGAGTTACCAGTTATCATTAGAGTTACCAGTTACCATTAGACTTACCAGTTACCATTAGACTTACCAGTTACCATTAGACTTACCAGTTACCATTAGACTTACCAGTTACCCTTAGAGTTACCAGAAATTGAAATCAAATTGTATTTGTCACATGCGCAGAATACAACAGGTGTAGACCTTACAGTGAAATGCTTACTTGCATGCTCTTAACTAACAATGCTTTAAGAAGTTAAAAGAAAAAATAAGTGTTAAGTAAAAAATAGATAAATAAAAAAATAGAAAATAAAAGCAACAAATAATTAAACAGCAGCAGTAAAATAGCAATTGAGAGGCTCTATATAGGGGGTACCGGTTGTCAATGTGCGGGGGGCACCGTTTAGTCAAGGTAATATGTACATGTAGGTAGAGTTAAAGTGACGACAGCATAGATAATAAACAGAGAGTAGCAGCAGCGTATAAGAAGGGTCTGGATAGCCCTTTGATTAGCTATTCAGGAGACTTATCACTTGTAGGTAGAAGCTGTGACGAATCCTTTTGGACCTAGACTTGGCGCTCCTGTACCGCTTGCCTTGCGGTAGCAGAGAAAACAGTCTATGACTATGGTGATTGGAATCTTTGACAATTTTTAGGGCCTTCCTCTGACAATGCCTGGTATAGAGGTCCAGGGTGGCATGAAGCTTGGCCTCAGTGATGTACTGGGCTGTACGCATTACCCTCTGTAGTGCCTTGCGGCCAGAGGCCGAGTAGTTGCCATACCAGGCAGTGATGCAACCAGTCAGGATGCTCTCGATGGTGCAGCTGTAGAACCTTTTGAGGATCTGAGGACCCATGCCAAATCTTTTCAGTGTCCTGAGGGGGAATAGGCTTTGTCGTGCTCTCTTCACGACTGTCTTAGTGTGTTTGGACCATGATAATATGCAGCCCAAATAAATGCTTCACAGAGTTCAAGTAACAGACATCTCAACATCAACTGTTCAGAGGAGACTGCGTGAATCAGGCCTTTATGGTTGAATTGCTGCAAAGAAACCATTACTAAAGGACACCAATGAGAAGAAGAGACTTGCTTTGGCCAAGAAACACAAGCAATGGACATTAGACCAATGGAAATCTGTCCTTTGGTCTGATGAGTCCAAATTTGAGATTTTTAGTTCCAACTGCCATGTCTTTGTAAGATACAGAGTAGGTGAATGGATGATCTCTGCTTGTGTGGTTCCCACCGTGAAGCATGGAGCAGGAGGTGTGATGGTGTCGGGGTTCTTTGCTGGTTACACTGTCAGTGATTTATTTAGAATTCAAGGCACACTGAACCAGCATGGCTACCACAGCATTCTGCAGCGATGCGCCATCCCATCTGGTTTGAGCTTACTGGGACTATCATTTGTTTTTCAACAGGACAATGACCAAACACACCTCCAGGCTGTGTAAGGTATATTTCACCAAGAAGTAGAGTGATGGAGTGCTGCATCAGATGACCTGGCCTCCACAATCACCCAACCTCAACCCAATTGAGATGGTTTGGGATGAGTTGGATCGCATGAGTGAAGGAAAAGCAGCCAACAAGTGCTCAACATATGTGGCAACTCCTTCAAAACTCTTGTAAAAGCATTCCAGGACTAATTAAATACACTTTATGACACTGTCAAGAAGCATTATGACTATCATAATAATATAAGCCAATGTTGTGACATTGCTTAAATTAATCTGGTGACTGTTGTTTATCAAATCAACTAACTATGTTTAATTGCTACCCGATTAAATTAATCACGTAACAATTAACTCTTGGGGCACCACGAGAGTGGACTTGGGGCACCACGAGAGTGGTCCTTTAAATTGTTGCCATCTCCCGAATTAAACTCTAAAGGTCTTTACCTATCACATAAACCGTCAACTTATTAATCAAAACCTCATATAATATCATAATTCTGAACAGTTGTGACCTCCTGCATCTGCAAAAACCCGAGCCTTACTTATGATTCAGTACTACATAAATTGGTTTCATTATTTATTTACTAGTGTGACAGCCGCTCCCAGCTCTGTCTACTGGGTTTGCTGTGCTTACTTCCTACAGGAGATTGGTGGATGGAGTAGGAGAGGTGGGCGGAGCTGGGAGGGTTGTCAGTGCTTATGGGGTGTCTTGTCCTGCTCCTGAAATCTGCTCTTGCGTTCATCCTAGTCATCAGCAACAGATCATTGGGGTAGGCGTATGTCTGACATCAATTTGTACGCAATTACAATGACAGTTCAATACGGTCAATAAAAATAAAAACACGTATCCAACATAAACATACTGTTGACACGTAGACGATGATGTCATTTAATGTTTTACCTTGTGTGGTAGGTTTTGTAGGTTTTGACACTCTTATGTAGGTGTCATAACCAGCCATAAAATAACGCAATATATGTCACAACAGGTGTAAATATATGGGTCATGACAGTGTTATGACAATATTATGACAGGTTATGACACATTATGTCAGCTGTTATGGCATATGACATGGTTATGACCGAGTCTTAACGTGTTATGACGCTGGGTGTCAAGTAAAGTGTTAACTCACAAACACACACAAGCGTACACACACACACACACACACACACTTCACAGGGGCGAACGAATACCTTTTCACTCTACAAAAATATTTTAAATAATCTATAATTTTTATATATGTCATTAGCTTACATGCACATGAGGAGATTAATATTATGAGCAGCAATTAATTCAAGATTTTACATTGTGTAACAATTTTAATAAAATTCAATTCAAAGACACTTTTCACCCTAAACCCTTTTAGAAGAAATTAACCCTTTCAGATGACCCCTTGCTTCTATCTCCTTAATGCCCAGCAGGACTGTGTTCTGGATCCAGACAGAGAACATGTGTTTATGACTATCACATAGTTTTGCTTGGAAATGTATTCTCCTACTGTGGGCTTCTAGTTCTTCTCCTACATTTAAAATGTGAATTGACCAGATTGTTAACTTTCTCCCTCTTGAAAAGCTCACTGGTGACCTCTGCAAGAGACAGCCCAAGTTTGATAGACTCTGGTCTCCTCTACTCCACTATATTTCACATTAGACAGAGGGAATGGGGTGATGAGGGAAATAAGTATATACATGCTGGAAAACTCATTCTTCCCTCGTTGTCTCAGCTAAAGCTGGAAATAGCTAACATGATCACAGATAGTGCTGCTGCAAGTTTGTTGTTTGTTTTGTTTTGTGTTCTATTATGTTATTTATGTATATGAACGTGGAATGTGTTTTGTTTGTTGATTGAAAAACAAGAAAACTTAATAAAACTTTTAAATTGAAAAACTGTAAAAACATGAACCCTTCTTCTCGACCTAGCTTGAATAAAAGAGGACTAGCTACCCTCCCTTACAAATGTATTTGGACAGTGAAGCTAAAACTTTTCATTTGGCTCTATACAGCATTTTGGATTTGAGATCAAATGTTTTATATGAGGCGACAGTAGAGAATGTCACCTTTTTATTTGAGGGTATTTTCATACATATCTATTTTCCCGTTTAGAAATTAAAACACTTTGTACCCTCATTTGAATGTGTCATAAGTATTTGGGCAAATACAGCTATAGTGTATTACATTTATTCAAAAGTTTAGTATTTAGTCCCATATTCCGAGCACACAATGATTACATCAAGTAGTGCATTTGCAGTTTGTTTTGGTTGTGTTTCAGATTATGTTGTGCCCAAGAGAAATTAATTGTAAATATTGTATTGTGTCATTTTGGAGTCATTGGAGTCATGATTATCGGGGCGGCAGGTAGCCTATTGGTTAGAGCGTTGGGCCAGTAACCGAAAGATCTGACAAGGTAAGCTGACAAGGTACAAATCTGTCGTTCTGCCCCTGAACAAGGCAGTTAATCCACTGTTCCTAGGCCGTCATTGTAAATAAGAATGTGATCTTAACTGACTTGCCTAGTGAAATAAAATGTTAAAAAAATGATAAAAATTATGAATAATGATGAATGAATTGTGAATAATGATGACTGAGAAAGAAGCAATAAATATCATACCACCAACAAATTCTAACCTCCCCTTCGATTGATGAGAGGTTAGCATGAGTGTGGAGGTGAAGTGTGGGAGGGTGGGTGGTTGAGATGGTATGAGTTGAGGGGCTGGGAGTGTAATGAGGGGTGGGAGGGTCTAGGAGTGTAATGAGGGGTGGGAGGGTCTGAGAGTGTAATGAGGGGTGGGAGGGTCTGGGAATGTAATGAGGGGTGGGAGGGGCTGGGAGTGTAATGAGGGGTGGGAGGGGCTGGGAGTGTAATGAGGGGTGGGAGGGTCTGAGAGTGTAATGAGGGGTGGGAGGGTCTGAGAGTGTAATGAGGGGTGGGAGGGTCTGGGAATGTAATGAGGGGTGGGAGGGGCTGGGAGTGTAATGAGGGGTGGGAGGGTCTGAGAGTGTAATGAGGGGTGGGAGGGTCTGAGAGTGTAATGAGGGGTGGGAGGGTCTGGGAGTGTAATGAGGGGTGGGAGGGTCTGGGAGTGTAATGAGGGGTGGGAGGGTCTGGGGGTGTAATGAGGGGTGGGAGGGTCTGGGAGTGTAATAAGGGGTGGGAGGGTCTGGGAATGTAATGAGAAGTGGGAGGGTCTGGGAATGTAATGAGGGGTGGGAGGGTCTGGGAATGTAATGAGAAGTGGGAGGGTCTGGGAGTGTAATGAGGGGTGGGATGTGTGTATATGGAGGCTGGATGTGTGGGGGCGGAGCTGAGGGGCAGGGCCGGGGCTGTGCAAGTCTCTCCATCAGTGTAATTGTCTTTTATTTTCAACCTGTTATCTCACAAAGGGCCCCATCCACTTTTGCAGAGCGAGGCCCCTTTGAAGAACACAGTACCTGGGAGAATTACCTTGACATCTGTTTTTCCGGGAAGCAAAGCTTTGATCAAAACATCTCTTTCCCCCAAATGTCTCTTTAAGGCCATGTAAAGTCTATCACAGGTACGTGTGTGAGTGTGTTGCCACAGACGTCTCCCATGTAATGCTCTATTAGTGTAGCTGTCTTGTCAAGCACTCTCTCTCTCTCTCTCTCTCTCTCTCTCTCTCTCTCTCTGTTTGTTTGTTGTTAACAGGGCCACCGCGTTAATCCCCTTGACAAAGTCGATTCTTCACAGGACGACAGAGTTCCCAGACTTTCCTTTCCCTAAACCCTGGCTTTTCTCTCTCTCTCCCCCTTGTAGGGTAAGGTCACATGACAAACCTCTTCTTTTCCTGTCTGACAAAGGGGGACATGTTTGATACGCATCTTAAACTAGCTACTACCTGTAGGTGAATAGAACACCCACAACAATCAGGATTGGGCTTTCGGGAGATATCCTTGCCTTCCTTATATGACTTAAACAATAGATTGTTATACCTTTATTTCAACAAGGAACACAGACTGAGACCAAGGTCTCTTTTACAGCTGAGATAAACATGAATGGTGTTGAAGTAGGAGAGACAACACAGAGTAGATTATATAAATATGTAATATAGCTTATTTACTGCATTTCTATATAAATGATTCCAGAACGTTCCAGGATGCTATTTGGAGAACAGCAACAACAAGCCAAAATAAACGACCCCCAGACATTATCACCTCGGCTACTGTAGGTTAATTCACCACAGTCCATCTACAAACACAGTAGCCTATTAGCTATACAAATTTAATTAGAGTCCGACCGATTAATCGGCATGGCACATATTGCACTTTACTTTCTTCTCCAACACTTTGTTTTTGCATTATTTAAACCAAATTGAACATGTTTCATTATTTTTTTCGAGACTAAATTGATTTTATTGACGTATTATATTAAGTTAAAATGAAAGTGTTCATTGTTCATTCAGTATTGTTGTAATTGTCATTATTACAAATATATATATAAAAACCGGCCAATTAATCGGTATCGGCTTTTTTTGTCAGCATTGGCTGAAAAATCAGCATTGGCTGAAAAATCATAATCGGTCGACCTCTAATTGTAATGTTATACCCCTGAAAGGGGGGAAATATGAGACATGAGTCACACTGATGCGTAGCATCAGCATCGAAACAAATACACTGCTCAAAAAAATAAAGGGAACACTTAAACAACACAATGTAACTCCAAGTCAATAACACTTCTGTGAAATCAAACTGTCCACTTAGGAAGCAACACTGATTGACAATAAATTTCACATGCTGTGAAATTGTGGCCTGCTGGAGGTCATTTTGCAGGGCGCTGGCAGTGCACCTCCTTGCACAAAGGCGGAGGTAGCGGTCCTGCTGCTGGGTTGTTGCCCTCCTACGGCCTCCTCCACGTCTCCTGATGTACTGGCCTGTCTCCTGGTAGCGCCCCCATGCTCTGGACACTACGCTGACAGACACAGCAAACCTTTTTGCCACAGTTCGCATTGATGTGCCATCCTGGATGAACTGCACTACCTGAGCCACTTGTGTGGGTTGTAGACTCCGTCTCATGCTACCACTAGAGTGAGAGCACCGCCAGCATTCAAAAGTGACCAAAACATCAGCCAGGAAGCATAGGAACTGAGAAGTGGTCTGTGGTCACCACCTGCAGAATCACTCCTGTTTTGGGGGGTGTCTTGCTAATTGCCTATAATTTCCACCTTTAGTCTATTCCATTTGCACAACAGCATGTGAAATTTATTGTCAATCAGTGTTGCTTCCTAAGTGGACAGTTTGATTTCACAGAAGTGTGATTGACTTGGAGTTACGTTGTGTTGTTTAAGTGTTCCCTTTATTTTTTTGAGCAGTGTATATATGACATTTTTATAACGGCCTATAGGGAGGACAGGCCACGAGGAGATGTTCATACTGAACATATTATTATTATTTTGTTCCTAACTTGTTTTATTAGATTAGTACAGATTTCATCAGGGGACCCCACATGAGGCCCCAACCCCATTTTTGAGAACCACTGTACTAACCTCTCTCTCTTCTTGCTTCCTCACTATCGGTCTCTGCTTCCTCCTGCATGTATCGCAGCCTGCCTCAGCCTCAACCACTGAGTGCCACATCAATGTCTGTCTCAGTTAGCCTACTTTCTGTAAAGCAACATTATTATGAGAACTTACAAGCCTGTTTTTTTGTTGTTGCTCCTGCTGAGGTACGCTCCGTTTAACGTTAGGATCTTGCTTCCTCCTTCTAGCTGGCTAAGTAATACTAGCCAGATCCCGCCAGCGTTACTTCAATAAAAGTCTCTACCGGCAGCTCGCCACTTGACTGACTGACAAAGGATCTATTAGAGACCAGTTGCTTTCCAGGTTGGCCGGATGTCCTTTGGGTGGTGGACCTTGATACACACCGGAAACTGTTGAGTGTGATGTGCTCAGTGCGTCCTGATACAGGAAACTGTTGAGCGTGATGTGCTCAGTGCGTCCTGATACAGGAAACTGTTGAGCGTGATGTGCTCAGTGCGTCCTGATACAGGAAACTGTTGAGTGTGATGTGCTCAGTGCGTCCTGATACAGGAAACTGTTGAGCGTGATGTGCTCAGTGCGTCCTGATACAGGAAACTGTAAGGATGTGACACTTGGCATTCAAGCCAAAGAGTTCTATCTTGGTTTCATCAGAGCAGAGAATCTTGTTTCTCATGGTCTGAAAGTCCGTTAGGTGCCTTTTGGCAAACTCCAAACGGGCTCTCATGTGCCTTTTACTGAGGAGGGGCTTTCGTCTGGCCACTCTACCATAAAAGCCTGATTGGAAATACGGTGAAGCATGGTGGTGGCAGCATCATGCTGTGGGGATGTTTTTTAGAGGCAGGGACTGGGAGACTAGTCAGGATCGAGGAAAAGTTGACCGGACTACCTCATTCCAGGTGACTACCTCATGAAGCTGGTTGAGAGAAGGCCAAGAGTGTTTAAAGCTGTCATCAAGGCAAAGAGTGACTACTTTGAGCAATCTCAAATATAAAATATATTTTGATTTGCTTAACACTTTTTTGGGTTGCTACATGATTCCATATGTGTTATTTCATAGTTTTGAGGTCTTCACTATTATTCTGCAATTTAGAAAATAATACAAATAAAGAAAAACCCTTGAATGAGTCAGTGTATCCAAACTTTTGACTGGTACTGTATATATAGATAGATTACCTAGGTCCGGACCTCATACAGTACGTAGTTACGGCCATGTATTTTGGAACATGGAATGATGTTGATATATAGTCTCAGGGGATTGGTTTGCTATGCTGGACTGTGCTGTAGTATGTAAAGTATGGAAACATCCATACTTTACATACACTATGGTGATGATAGTAAATGTGCTCTGCCACTTAATAAGTAGATGTACATTATACTCAATAAGGTATTGAATCTCAACACAGTGCACATTCTGGTTCCTCCAAAAGCTTTACAAGTCACATGGAAGGCAGGAGACTGATGTTTTAGAGACTGACAGCTGGAGTCTGATTTATTCATTTCTCTGAGTTCTAACTTGGAAGCATCCTAAACTGAGAAATATAATCTCTCTCTCCCGTAAAACCTGTCATACGGTGTACCGTATAAATGTACACTATATATACTAAAGTATGTGGGCACCCTTCAAATTAGTGTATTGGGCCATTTCAGCCACACCCGTTGCTGACAGGTGTATAAAATCGAGCGCACATGCAATCTCCATAGACAAACATTGACAGTAAAATGGCCTTACTGAAGAGCTGAGTGATTTTCAACGTGGCACCGTCATAGTATGTCGCCTTTCCAACAAGTCAGTTTGTCAAATTTCAGTCCTGCTAGAACTGCCACGGGTCAACTGTAAGTGCTGTTATTGTAAAGTGAACAGGTCTAGGAGCAACAACAGATCAGCCGAGGAGTGGTAGGCCACACAATCTCACAGAACAGGGACCGTCGAGTGCTGAAGCAAATAGCTCGTGAAAATGTCAGTCGGTCAGGTGGCTAGCTGCCAGCAGAGACTTCTAGTGTAGTAACAATGAAGGGCTCTGGCTTAGCCAGCTAGAGGGATGACGTCTGAAGCTAATGTTAAACAGTGCCTACTTCAGCAGTAGCAAAAAATAGGTAACTAAATACTCATAATAACATTGCTTTACAGAGAGTAGTCTAACTTTAGTGATGGTTCAATTATAGTTAAAACCCGCCTACTTCAACAATTTCTCTTAAACCTAACCCTAACGGTAACCACACTGCTAACCTTAAACATTTATGAAAATAAAGTGTGCTTTTTGTTTGAAATTTAAGGTTAGGATTAGGTATATGATATTGCCATTTTTTTGCTGTTCTTCAAATAGCATTCACAACGGACTAAAACTCAAACAGTGGTTATGGCCCTGCCTCCCAGAGCACCACAGAGCCTCCCAGAGCACCACAGAGCCTCCCAGAGCACAACATAGTGGTTAATTGGCTTATGAAGCTAATCACTAACATTAGCATGTATCAGCAATGTCTCTCAGGGGACCAGTTTGCTAACATCTGCTTTAAAAGGCAGGCAGCTGTATCTTGCAGTCCCGGGCTGTTCCAGAAAGGAAAGACGGGAGCCAGCCACGGTTTTATCAATAATTGACGGGTTTTGGTGTACACTGGGGTATTTGCCAACCTAAAGGCTTTCCACACAAATCTTCTGAAAACAATTGTATTATGAGACTCATGATGAGTTGCATTACTTATAACCCATAACCTGTAACCCACACCCCAAACATTCTCCCCATTTGATGTAGCAAGAAAACAAGTCCATTCTGGAATGTTTGAATGATGTGGATGATGCAGTGCCAGGGCGAAACCAGGCAGGCTAGCAGCCTGGCACCGAGCAAACCGGCGCCGGGCAGAGAGCCAGGCCAGACTCAGTAGAGAAGCTGGAGAAATGAAATGACTGAAGACACGATACCACATCCTCCTTCCATTCATAGGCAATGTTAGCTGGTTATTAGCATTAGCCTTCTACATCTAGCTACATATTGAACATCCATCCTCTCAGGACAGCAAAACAATGTATGAATTAACGGTTGGATCAGAATTGCCGTTTTAATCATTTTCCAGTATGGTGAATTAAGTAAAACCACAAGTCCAAATCTCTATCTCCATTCATGGCTAATTTAGCTAGCTGGATATCTAGCCACCGGAGGATAACAACACATTGAGATGCAATGAAATCTTCTGTCAATGATGTTTTGCTCTCAATGTGATTTGATTGGTGTGAAGCCAAATCCAAACTGGCTTACCTTGATACTTTTTTTTGGTACACCAGGACCATTCACGGTTGAGCTCACTCAGTGTAGCTCAATGCTGATTGGCTAATTTTGTATACTTTTTTTGTAAAGGGAGGCAAAATGCTCGCTGGCTTTCCTTGCCTTCGATGCTATGGGCGGCAACAATGTCATCCTTGTTTGGACAAGACCGCATCAGATAGATGTCCTACACGTAGAGAGACAGAGGGGACACTGTTTCTCTGTCTCGGATGCTTTCTGTGAAATACATTCAGCCTCTTGCGAATAGATCGAAAATTATGAAACACAGAGTGACAAAGGTTTTATGTTTTTATTTTATTGTTCTTGGTCAATTGTTTTGGGAATCCTGGCTTCCCTTGCCGTCCATGAATACACGCCACTGGTATTAACTTTTTGCCCCAGAAGACTAAATAAACGTGTGCTCACCAGAATAATGTCTTACATTGATATAATTAATGCATTAGTAATCTATTTAACACTGCTAAAGTTGTATGTTTCCTTTAGGGCCCGGGGGGTGGGGTGCAAGAACTCCAAAACAGTGGAAAGATTGTTCCTGTGTGACATGTCCAAATGTCATCCGTTTGATCCGTTTTAAGGAAATGAAAAGCTGAGAAAACTATGAATCACATTTCTGAAAAGAAATACAGGGATACTCCTGAACAGGATATCAAAGGTGCACGTAAACAGCTAATCCTGAACAAGACCTTAAGCGGCATATGGGCTACTATCCGGAATATTGTGCGCATGTATAAAAGTGGTCAGTGTGTTCTAGAAACCTCCCGCCGAGCCCATCAATCCCCTTCAGAGTCCTGTGTGGTGTCGAGCTGTGGAGAAGCAGAGTGAAGCAGAGTGAAGCAGAGTGAAGCACAATGAAGCACAGTGAAGCACGGTCGTTATGGTGTTGTGGATCTCAATGGGTCTGGGCCTAGCAGATGGGACTCTATGTACTGTGGGATGAAGTACTGGGAAACCAGGAGAATAAGAGGCCACACGACTGATTCCCCAGCCTACCACACTTTACCAAACCCACGGCTGGAAGCGGGTAGGGGTAGAGAGGGAGAGAGGGAGGAAATGGAGAGATAGGGAGGAAATGGGGAGAGGGGGAGGAAATGGGGAGAGGGGGAGGAAATGGGGAGAGAGGGAGGAAATGGGGAGAGTGGGAGGAAATGGGGAGAGTGGTGGGAGAGGGGGAGGAAATGGGGAGAGAGGGAAAAAGAAGAAAGAGGCTGGGGAGGGAGAAAGAGGAGAACAGCCTAGGCTCGCTACTCAAACTCCCTGCAGCTCCACTCACCTAGCTGTGAGCTCTCTTACACACACGCACACACACGTACGCATACAGTACACACACATGGCTCTGGAGCGTCACACGCTTGTGTGTGTGTGTGTGTGTGTGTGTGTGTGTGTGTGTGTGTGTGTGTGTGTGTGTGTGTGTGTGTGTGTGTGTGTGTGTGTGTGTGTGTGTGTGTGTGTGTGTGTGTGTGTGTGTGTGTGTGTGTGTGTGTGTGTTTGTGTGTGTGTGTGTGTGTGTGTGTGTGTGTGCGCACGAGAGAGAGATACTTGCGCTTTGTCCGGATTTCGTTTCGTTGCTGATGTTCGTTGTAGCTTACCCCACAGTCTTGACTGTGTTTCCCTTTACGCAGGAGACAAAAAATCTTTGTCTAATAGCCGTGGAATTTCCAATTCAGTCTCTCACTAATCAATCCTCCTCCAAGGAAGAGGAAACAAGATGTATAGACCAGAGGAGGGAAAAAACCATCATGGAGAAACATGATGCAGTTGTTTAAAACTCTATCCATGCATTCCTCAAATGGAAAACCTTGAACATTTGTCTCTTGTTAGGTTATGAATCACGCAAAAGAGAAATAATCAATTCCGTTTTGTTTCGCTTTGAACAGTCATATGTCTCTACGACGAGGTACTTGTGTGTGGAAACTATTTTTTTAAATCATATTATTGTCGGGAACCGTTTCTGAGCGTTTCCACAAAACTCTGATGGAAATGTTGTTTCTGTTGTCTGACATCATCAACACAATCCAAACAAGAGACTAGAAACAAACCTGGCGATGAAAAACTCATTTCTCAGACCCATCTTCAATTAGCTGAAAATACTTTCCCACACAACTATGGGTCAAAGTTTATTTGCTTCTGCCGTAAACATTAAGGCAATTTAAGGCGTTAATTGGGGTTATTTGTGGCACATCTTGCGTAAGATCAAAGTTATGCAAATGCTGGACTTGGTCACCCACACAAACACACACCATGCAGTTAATTGTGATCCTGGCTCATTTGTAAACCTCTGCTGGAAAAGGTTTCCTCAGGTTTAACTTCTCTCCTGCTCAGATCCCATTACATTAATTACCAGCGTCCTCTAATGTGTACAATAATCACAGGGTAGATGTTTTACAATTATTATATATTTTTTTGTTGCTCTCAAGTGTTTTTCTTGCTCGACTTTTTGACTGTGTTGAACGTGACACTTTTTATATAATACATAATTGAAATGTCTTCTTGATCAAGGAAAAGTTTATTTGAAAGCCAATCAGATACCAGATCCTTCGAATAATAATTAATGATATCATATATTTGATGCTTACAATGTGAGAATACAAGCATTGTTTTCACGTGACCAGGATATGTGTTCAAATGTGTTTTATTATAAATGTAGAATACAAAACAGTCAATGATTTAGACACTGAGGAGAAGAAGGAACTAAATAGAGGTGTGGTTTCGCACATCTATAAGACGACTAAGTCACAACATGATTGTAATCCTTTTAGGCCTGTTTCTCTGGGATTAATCATGTGTAACATGCCAGAAATGCCACCCATTCAATTTCCCCACAGAAATTCCTTTCAGGAATATTTGGGCTTCTCGCCCTTCTAATTGCTATAATATTTAGTCTTGTTTGAGCCTGAATACACTGAACGCCAGTCGCTGTACACAGTGGATGAATACTCACACGTTTCCATCAATACATGCGAACGGCATAACTGCCCTGTATTCAAGGTCAGCCTTGGTTCTGTCAAAGTGATTTCAGCACATCTGTTGGAGAAAGACTCAGTGTCCATCATGGAGAATTGGCTTTCCATCTCTACATTCTATGGAAAGACTAATAGAAAGACTAATGGGAAGACTAATAGACTAATGGAAAGACTAATAGGCTAATGAAAAGACTAATAGACTGATGGACTAATGGAAAGACTAATAAACTAATGGAAAGACTAATAAACTATTGGAAAGGCTAATAGACAAATGGAAAGACTAATAGAAAGACTAATAGACTAATGGAAAGACTAATGGGAAGACTAATAGACTAATGGAAAGACTAATAGACTAATGGAAAGACTAATGGGAAGACTAATAGACTAATGGAAAGACTAATAGACTAATAGAAAGACTAATGGAAAGACTAATAGACTAATGGAAGGCTAATAGACTAATGGAAAGACTAATGGGAAGACTAATGGACTAATGGAAAGACTAATAGACTAATAGAAAGACTAATGGGAAGACTAATAGACTAATGGAAGGCTAATAGACTAATGGAAAGACTAATGGGAAGACTAATGGACTAATGGAAAGACTAACAGACTAATGGAAAGACTGATAGACTAATGGAAAGACTACTAGACTATTGGAAAGACTAATAGACTAATGGAAAGACTAACAGACTAATGGAAAGACTACTAGACTATTGGAAAGACTAATAGACTAATGGAAAGACCAATGGAAAGACTAATAGACTAATGGAAAGACTAATAGACTAATGGAAAGACTAATGGGAAGACTAATAGACTAATGGAAAGACTAATAGACTAATAGAAAGACTAATGGAAAGACTAATAGACTAATGGAAGGCTAATAGACTAATGGAAAGACTAATGGGAAGACTAATGGACTAATGGAAAGACTAATAGACTAATAGAAAGACTAATGGAAAGACTAATAGACTAATGGAAGGCTAATAGACTAATGGAAAGACTAATGGGAAGACTAATGGACTAATGGAAAGACTAACAGACTAATGGAAAGACTGATAGACTAATGGAAAGACTACTAGACTATTGGAAAGACTAATAGACTAATGGAAAGACTAACAGACTAATGGAAAGACTACTAGACTATTGGAAAGACTAATAGACTAATGGAAAGACCAATGGAAAGACTAATAGACTAATGGAAAGACCAATGGAAAGACTAATAGACTAATGGAAAGACCAATGGAAAGACTAATAGAAAGACTAATAGACTAATGGAAAGACTACTAGACTATTGGAAAGACTAATAGACTAATGGAAAGACCAATGGAAAGACTAATAGACTAATGGAAAGACCAATGGAAAGACTAATAGACTAATGGAAAGACCAATGGAAAGACTAATAGACTAATGGAAAGACTAACAGACTAATGGAAAGACTAATAGACTAATGGAAAGACTACTAGACTATTGGAAAGACTAATAGACTAACGGAAAGACCAATGGAAAGACTAATAGACTAATGGAAAGACCAATGGAAAGACTAATAGACTAATGGAAAGACCAATGGAAAGACTAATAGACTAATGGAAAGACCAATGGAAAGACTAATAGACTAATGGAAAGACTAACAGACTAATGGAAAGACTAATAGACTAATGGAAAGACTACTAGACTATTGGAAAGACTAATAGACTAATGGAAAGACCAATGGAAAGATTAATAGACTAATGGAAAGACTAACAGACTAATGGAAAGACTAATAGACTAACAGACTAATAGACTAGTGGAACGACTAATAGAAAGACCAATGGAAAGACTAATGAAAAGACTAATAGAAAGACTAATGGGAAAACTAATAGACTAATGGAAAGACTAATAGACTAATGAAAAGACTAATAGACTAATGGACTAATAGAAAGACTAACAGACTAATGGAAAGACTACTAGACTATTGGAAAGACTAATAGACTAATGGAAAGACTAATGTACTAATGGAATGACTAATAGACTAATGGAAAGGCTAACAGACTAATGGAAAGACTAATAGACTAACAGACTAATGGAAAGACTAACATACTAATGGAAAGACTAACAGACTATTGGAAATACTAACAGACTAATGAAAAGCTCCACAGCTAATAGTAGCGTTATTAGTATTGTTCAAGACATTGAATGTATCTATCTGCACATGGTCTTTGACTCATACAGAGCTCCCGAGTGGCACAGAGGTCTAAGGCACTGCATCTCACTGCTAGATGCATCACTACATACACCCTGGTTCGATCCTGGGCTGTATCACAACCGGTCGTTGTGATACAATCAGAGGTGCACAATTGGCCCAGCGTTGTCCGGGTTAGGGGAGGGTTTGGCTGGGGTGGGCCATCATTGTAAATAAGAATTTGTTCTTAACTGACTTGCCTAGTTAAATAAAGGTTAAAATGTATAGATATATACATACAGTGCCTTTGGAAAGTATGCAGACCTCTTGACTTTTTCCACATTTTGTTACGTTACAGCTTTATTCTAAAATTGATTCAATTGTTATTTTCCCTCATCGATCTAGACACAATACCCCAAAATGACATCCTAATACCCCATAATGACATCACAATACCCCATAATGACATCCTAATACACCATAATGACATCACTATACCCCATAATGACATCACAATACCCCATAATGACATCACAATACCCCATAATGACATCACAATACCCCATAATGACAAAGCAACAACATGTTTTTTTGTCACGATTCTCGTCCTGGGAAGATGAGGAGGAAGGATCGGACCAAAGTGCAGCGTGGTAAGTATTCATAATACTTTTAATAAATCCGAATACTTGAACAAAAACAACAAAACGACAAACGAACAGTTCTGCAAGGTGCAACCAACACTAAACAGAAAATAACCACCCACAACTAACAGTGGGAAAAAACTCTACCTAAGTATGGTTCTCAATCAGAGACAGCGAAAGACAGCTATCCCTGATTAAGAACCATACCCGGCCAAAACATAGAAATACAAAACCTAGACATACAAACATAGAATGCCCACCCACATCACACCCTGACCAAACAAAAAATAGAAACATACAAAGCAATCTACGGTCAGGGCGTGACATTTTTATAAGGCTTTCAATGCTACAGAAATGTTTTGGTACCCTTCCCCAGATCTGTGCCTCGACACAATCCTGTCTCGTACCACTACCGACAATTCCTTTGACCTCATGGCTTGGTTTTTGCTCTGACATGCACTGTCAACTGTGGGGCTTTTATATAGACAGGTGTGTGCCTTTCCAATCATGTCCATTCAATTGAATTTACCACAGGTGGACTCCAATCAAGTTATAGAAACAGAATGCACTTGAGCTCAATTTTGAATCTCATAGCGAAGGGTCTGAATAATTATGTAAATAAGGTATTTTTGTAAAAACCTGTTTTCGCTTTGTCATTATGGGGTATTGTGATGTCATTGTGGGGTATTGTGATGTCATTGTGGGGTATTGTGATGTCATTATGGGGTATTGTGATGTCATTATGGGGTATTGAGTTTAGATTGCTGATTTTTTAAATAATTAATACATTTTAGAAAAGGGTTGTCACGTAACAAAATGTGGAAAAAGTCAAGGGGTCTGAATACTTTCAGAAGGCACTGTACACAGAGAAAATAGATATGCACACACACACACACACACACACACACACACACACACACTGAGCCACCATAACGTTCTGCTGGTCAGATGTTATATTTACAGGACTGATCCTACTGGACAGAAAGAAACTGTTATGCTGATGAAGGAGGACCCAAAAGCGACGTAATAGAAACAGAGTCTTTATTCCAGTCTTAGACAAAAACGATACTCCTGATATATCTAAGGTAAAAACCTAACAGGAAAACTGAAATCCTCTCGTCAGTAGAGATGAACGACTGGAGACGCGACCACTAGACACCTGCTCACACGCAGCATCTGATGAAGGCAAAAACACGACAGGGCGGAACAAGGACACAGAACAGCAAACATCAAACAAGAATCCGACAAGGACTGAAGCGGAAAACAGAGGAAGAAATAGGAACTCTAATGAGGGCAAAAATAGGGGACAGGTGTGAAAGAGTAAATGAGGTCGTTAGGAGAATGAGAAACAGCTGGGAGCAGGAACGGAACGATAGAGAGAGAGCGGGAGAGGGAGAAAGGGAGGAGGAGAGAGAAGGATAGAAAGAGGGAAAGAACCTAATAAGACCAGCAGAGGGAAGCACAGGGACAAAACATGATGATCAAAAACATGACAGTACCCCCCCACTCACCGAGCGCCTCCTGGCGCACTTGAGGAGGAACCCTGGCGGCAACGAAGGAAATCATCAATCAACGAACGGTCCAGCACATCCCGAGATGGAACCCAACTCCTCTCCTCAGGACCGTAACCCTCCCAATCCACTAAATACTGGTGACCACGTCCCCGAGAACGCATGTCCATGATCTTCCGTACCTTGTAAATAGGTGCACCCTCGACAAGGACGGGAGGGGGGGAGGGAAGACGAACGGGAGCGCGAAGAAAAGGCTTGACACAAGAGACATGGAAGACAGGGTGGACGCGACGAAGATGTCGCGGAAGAAGCAGTCGCACAGCGACAGGAATGACGACCTGAGAGACACGGAACGGACCAATGAACCGCGGAGTCAACTTGCGAGAAGCTGTCGTAAGGGGAAGGTTACGAGTGGAAAGCCACACTCTCTGACCGCGACAATACCTAGGACTCTTAATCCTACGTTTATTGGCGGCTCTCACAGTCTGCGCCCTGTAACGGCAAAGTGCAGACCTGACCCTCCTCCAAGTGCGCTGACAACGTTGGACAAAAGCCTGAGCGGAGGGAACGCTGGACTCGGCGAGCTAGGACGAGAACAGAGGAGGCTGGTAACCAAGACTACTCTGAAACGGAGATAGCCCGGTAGCAGACGAAGGAAGCGAGTTGTGAGCGTACTCAGCCCAGGGGAGCTGTTCTGCCCAAGACGCAGGGTTGCGAAATGAAAGGCTGCGTAAAATGCGACCAATCGACTGATTGGCCCTTTCTGCTTGACCGTTAGACTGGGGATGAAACCCGGAAGAGAGACTGACGGAAGCACCAATCAAACGACAGAACTCCCTCCAAAACTGTGACGTGAATTGCGGACCTCTGTCTGAAACGGCGTCTAACGGAAGGCCATGAATTCTGAACACATTCTCAATGATGATTTGTGCCGTCTCCTTAGCGGAAGGAAGCTTAGCGAGGGGAATGAAATGTGCCGCCTTAGAGAACCTATCGATAACTGTAAGAATCACAGTCTTCCCCGCAGACGAAGGCAGACCGGTAATAAAGTCTAAGGCGATGTGAGACCATGGTCGAGAAGGAATGGGAAGCGGTCTGAGACGACCGGCAGGAGGAGAGTTACCTGACTTAGTCTGCGCGCAGTCCGAACAAGCAGCCACGAAACGGCGCGTGTCCCGCTCCTGAGTAGGCCACCAAAACCGCTGGCGAATAGAAGCAAGCGTACCCCGAACGCCGGGGTGGCCAGCTAACTTGGCAGAATGAGCCCACTGAAGAACAGCCAGACGAGTAGAGACAGGAACAAACAGAAGGTTACTAGGACAAGCGCGCGGCGACGCAGTGTGAGTGAGTGCTTGCTTTACCTGTCTCTCAATTCCCCAGACAGTCAACCCGACAACACGCCCTTCAGGGAGAATCCCCTCGGGGTCGGTAGAAACCACAGAAGTACTAAAAAGACGGGATAATGCATCAGGCTTGGTGTTCTTATTTCCCGGGCGATAGGAAATCACGAACTCGAAACGAGCGAAAAACGCCCAACGAGCTTGACGTGCATTAAGTCGTTTGGCAGAACGGATGTACTCAAGGTTCTTATGGTCAGTCCAAACGACAAAAGGAACAGTCGCCCCCTCCAACCACTGTCGCCATTCGCCTATGGCTAAGCGGATAGCGAGCAGTTCGCGGTTACCCACATCATAGTTGCGTTCCGATGGCGACAGGCGATGAGAAAAGTAAGCGCAAGGATGAACCTTATCGTCAGACTGGAAGCGCTGGGACAGAATGGCTCCCACGCCCACCTCTGAAGCGTCAACCTCGACAATGAATTGTTTAGTGACGTCAGGAGTAACAAGGATAGGGGCGGATGTAAAACGCTTCTTGAGGAGATCAAAAGCTCCCTGGGCGGAACCGGACCACTTAAAGCAAGTCTTGACAGAAGTCAGAGCTGTGAGAGGGGCAGCCACTTGACCGAAATTACGAATGAAACGCCGATAGAAATTAGCGAAACCGAGAAAGCGCTGCAACTCGACACGTGACTTAGGAACGGGCCAATCGCTGACAGCCTGGACATTAGCGGGATCCATCTGAATGCCTTCAGCGGAAATAACAGAACCGAGAAAAGTGACAGAGGAGACATGAAAGGCGCACTTCTCAGCCTTCACGTAGAGACAATTCTCTAAAAGGCGCTGGAGTACACGTCGAACGTGCTGAACATGAATCTCGAGTGACGGTGAAAAAATCAGGATATCGTCAAGGTAAACGAAAACAAAGATGTTCAGCATGTCTCTCAGTACATCATTAACTAATGCCTGAAAGACAGCTGGAGCATTAGAGAGACCGAACGGCAGAACCCGGTATTCAAAATGCCCTAACGGAGTGTTAAACGCCGTTTTCCACTCGTCCCCCTCTCTGATGCGTACGAGATGGTAAGCGTTACGAAGGTCCAACTTAGTAAAGAACCTGGCTCCCTGCAGCATCTCGAAGGCTGACGACATAAGGGGAAGCGGATAACGATTCTTAACCGTTATGTCATTCAGCCCTCGATAATCCACGCAGGGGCGCAGAGTACCGTCCTTCTTCTTAACAAAGAAAAACCCCGCTCCGGCGGGAGAGGAAGAAGGCACCACAGTACCGGCGTCGAGAGAAACAGACAGATAATCCTCGAGAGCCTTACGTTCGGGAGCCGACAGAGAGAATAGTCTACCCCGAGGGGGAGTGGTCCCCGGAAGGAGATCAATACAACAATCATACGACCGGTGAGGAGGAAGAGAGCTGGCTCTGGACCGACTGAAGACCGTGCGTAGATCATGATATTCCTCCGGCACTCCTGTCAAATCACCAGGTTCCTCCTGAGTAGAGGGGACAGAAGAAACAGGAGGTATAGCAGACATTAAACACTTCACATGACAAGAAACATTCCAGGATAGGATAGAATTACTAGACCAATTAATAGAAGGATTATGACATACTAGCCAGGGATGACCCAAAACAACAGGTGTAAAAGGTGAACGAAAAATCAAAAAGGAAATGGTCTCACTGTGGTTACCAGATACTGTGAGGGTTAAAGGTAGTGTCTCACATCTGATACTGGGGAGAGAACTACCATCTAAGGCGAACATGGGCGTGGGCCTCCCTAACTGTCTGAGAGGAATGTCATGTTTCCGAGCCCATGCTTCGTCCATAAAACAACCCTCAGCCCCAGAGTCTATCAAGGCACTGCAGGAAGCAGCCGAACCGGTCCAGCGTAGATGGACCGACAAGGTAGTACAGGATCTTGATGGAGAGACCTGAGTAGTAGCGCTCACCAGTAGCCCTCCGCTTACTGATGAGCTCTGGCTTTTACCGGACATGACATGACAAAATGTCCAGCAGAACCGCAATAGAGACAAAGGCGGTTGGTGATTCTCCGTTCCCTCTCCTTAGTCGAGATGCGAATACCTCCCAGCTGCATGGGCTCAGTCTCTGAGCTGATGGGAGAAGATGGTTGAGATGCGGAGAGAGGAAACACCGTTAACGCGAGCTCTCTTCCACGAGCTCGGTGACGAAGATCTACCCGTCGTTCTATGCGGATGGCGAGTGCAATCAAAGAGTCCACGCTGGAAGGAACCTCCCGGGAGAGAATCTCATCCTTAACCTCAGCGTGAAGTCCCTCCAGAAACCGAGCGAGCAACGCCGGCTCGTTCCAGTCACTGGATGCAGCAAGAGTGCGAAACTCTATAGAGTAATCCGTTATGGATCGATCACCTTGACATAGGGAAGCCAGGACCCTGGAAGCCTCCTTCCCAAAAACAGAACGATCAAAAACGCGTATCATCTCCTCCTTAAAGTTCTGATAAACGTTAGAACACTCAGCCCTTGCCTCCCAGATAGCTGTGCCCCACTCCCGAGCCCGACCAGTCAGGAGCGATATGACGTAAGCGATCCGAGCTCTCTCTCCTGAGTATGTGTTGGGCTGGAGAGAGAACACAATATCACACTGGGTGAGAAAGGAGCGACACTCAGTGGGCTGCCCAGAGTAACAAGGTGGGTTATTAACCCTAGGTTCCGGAGACTTGGAAGACCAGGAAGTAGCTGGTGGCACGAGACGAAGACTCTGAAACTGTCCTGAGAGATCGGAGACATGAGCGGCCAGGGTCTCAACGGCATGACGAGCCGCAGACAATTCCTGCTCGTGTCTACCAAGCATTTCTCCCTGGATCTCGATGGCAGTCTTGCGAGAATCCGTAGTCGCTGGGTCCATTCTTGGTCGGATTCTTCTGTTATGCTGATGAAGGAGGACCCAAAAGCGACGTAATAGAAACAGAGTCTTTATTCCAGTCTTAGACAAAAACGATACTCCTGATATATCTAAGGTAAAAACAAAACAGGAAAACTGAAATCCTCTCGTCAGTAGAGATGAACGACTGGAGACGCGACCACTAGACACCTGCTCACACGCAGCATCTGATGAAGGCAAAAACACGACAGGGCGGAACAAGGACACAGAACAGCAAACATCAAACAAGAATCCGACAAGGACTGAAGCGGAAAACAGAGGAAGAAATAGGAACTCTAATGAGGGCAAAAATAGGGGACAGGTGTGAAAGAGTAAATGAGGTCGTTAGGAGAATGAGAAACAGCTGGGAGCAGGAACGGAACGATAGAGAGAGAGCGGGAGAGGGAGAAAGGGAGGAGGAGAGAGAAGGATAGAAAGAGGGAAAGAACCTAATAAGACCAGCAGAGGGAAGCACAGGGACAAAACATGATGAT
>NC_074671.1:7286206-7408706 GCF_029448725.1 Salvelinus fontinalis
GGTTAGCCTACCATTTGAAGTATTTTATTAGGTCTATGTGTTCTAAAAAAAGGAAGAAAATGACAATGAGAGGATACACTATTCTAGCCAATAGGACTCTTCTGACACACGGCTGGATTTACATGGTCTATTACTGAACTGGTAAACATGGTTACAGACCCAACAACATTATAGTATCCTCGTGAAGAAAAGCACATGAGCTAACTTTAATACACAGAGTAAGCAAAACAAAGAAATGCATCATTCAAACATTGCCTCATATGATTAATAAGATACTAATGAGATAGACCTATACAAGCAATATAACAAGTGAGATGTACAAACGATGGCAAAATGGAACGATGAGCGAATAAGAGGCAATTTCGATGAAGACATTCATGTGCGAGCTCAGATGGACAATATGCCTATTTGTTCAGCACTTTTGAAATGGACAGCGACGGAATTCAGAACATGGGCCGTACTTTCAGTATTCTCCCTGTACACCAAGTCAGAACCATTGGATAAATAAAGGGGGCATATAAGCAGACAGTGATAGTTTTTACAATATTCTATGGTGACATTTCTCTGAAACTGGCTACAGGCTACATGTGCACCACCAAGACAGAACAGTAGGCTAAGTTCTGAGGGGGAGATTGACCATATTCTTACAGTGGTGGAAAATTACCCAGTTGTCATACTTGAGTAAAAGTAAAGATAACTTGTCACGTTCCTGACCTTATTTCCTTTGTTTAGTCTTGTTTAGTTGGTCAGGACGTGAGCTGGGTGGGCATTCTATGTTATGTGTTTCTATGTTTGGTTTAGGGTTGTCAACTAGCCTGATATGGTTCTCAATCAGGGGCAGGTGTTTTACGTTTCCTCTGATTGGGAACCATATTAAGGTAGACTGTTTCTCACTGTTTGTTTGTGGGTGATTGTTGCTGTGTCTGTGTTTGTTTGCCACACGGTACTGTTTCGTTCGTTTTTTTCCTGTTCGTGCGTTCATGTTTTATATGTTCTCAAGTTCAGGTCTGTTCACGTCGTTTGTTATTTTGTATTTTGTCAGTGTTCTGGTTTTGTTGGATATCATAAAAATTCGACATCATGAACATTTATCACGCTGCGCCTTGGTCCTCCTCTCTTTCACCTGAAGACGAGCGTTACATAACTTCACAAAATATTACTCAAGTAAAAGTGAAAGTCACCCAGTAAAATATGACTTGAGTAAAAGTCTAAAAGTATTTGGTTTTAAATATACTTAAGTATCAAAAGTAAATGTAATTGCTAAAATATACTTATATACTAAAGTATTGAAAGTAAAAGTGAAAGTATAAATAATTTCAAATTCTCTATATTAAACAAACCAGATGGCACCATTTTCTTTATTTTAAATGTACGAATAACCAGTGGCACACTCCAGCATTCAGATATAGTGAGTCCGCCAGATAAGAGGCAATAGGGATGACCAGGGATGTTCTCTTGATATGTTCGTGAATTGGACCATTTTCCTGCCATTCAAAATTAACGAGTACTTTTGAGTGTCAGGGAAAATGTATGGAGTAAAAAGTACATAATTGTCTTTAGGAATGTAGTGAAGTAAAAGTTGTCAAAAATATGAATAGTAAAGTAAAGTATAGATATCCCCCAAAACTACTTAAGTTGTATTTTTAAAGTATTTTTACTTAAGCACTTTACACCACTGGTGACACAACAGCTTACTACACAACATACACTTAGTATTACTTTCTTAGCTATAGGATACATATCTCCCTGGCATATTACATTATTTATGCAGCAGCAGACAAGACATAGGCCTATTTTTGGACTCACTGTTGTTGTGCTGTGCTCACTTGAAAAGGAATGGTGGTCCTTCTTGTGGGCAAACTTTGTCGTCAGACTTTGTCGTCAAAGCCTGGCATTCTCTGAATTGATGGTGCTTTCAAGAAAACTGGGAACTCTGGGGGAAAAAACGAGGTTGAAGCATTACATAAGTGATCTTCAGGTCGTAAAGCTGTAGCACTAGAAAGAGATATAAATTCCCGACTGAAAAAGTATTTTCCCAGTCGGAGCTCATTTTTTTCCTGTGTTCCCAGTTTTGTTGAACGCACTGAAGTCTGAGATTTCCCAGTTCTGAATTCCCAGTTGTTTTGAACCTGGCAGAAGTCATGCTGAATAGACAGCATGGCCAACGTATTCAACCTTTTCTGGCCCATTGTGTTGCCTGTGAATTTTTATCCTTTTAATCTTTCAGACAGATGTTTTAAACCCTTAAACCCAGACGTGGACCTCACACACCCTCTCCACCGAAAGGC
This sequence comes from Salvelinus fontinalis, assembly GCF_029448725.1. Classification (NCBI taxonomy): domain Eukaryota; kingdom Metazoa; phylum Chordata; class Actinopteri; order Salmoniformes; family Salmonidae; genus Salvelinus; species Salvelinus fontinalis. The sequence goes on from NC_074671.1 coordinate 7,288,495, forward strand.
AGGCAGGGGAAGCAAAACAGTGATTGCTTTGCATCACAGTTAGCCATTGATTCCTTCCAAACCACTCATTGTTGAATTTGCGATTTCCCGACTCGTTGTGTAATGTTTATATCCAATGGCTGATGATCACTGATAAGTGTTATATATGATTTATCTTCATATGACAAGGATTTAAAAGGATTTGCCAGTAGATTGTCAATGTGATTCATGAATGATGACTTCTTGTCTTGCTAGCTAGCTTGCTAGCTAAGATGTTGACATGATCAGTCCAATCAAAGCTACGGTAGATATAAAGGGATTTGACATCATTTTATCTGTGGCCAATGACCTTGAGCCTTCTTGGATGGTCACTTCCAATATAAATCTATGGCAGCAGCCAAGGGGTCTTGAACTGCCAAGCTCTCCCTGAAGATTATGCGGTGACGTAGTGTCCCCATGAGTGACAGAACACTGCGCCAATCATGGCGTAGAGAGAATGACCAACACCTTATGGCAGACCCGCCATAAAAAGCACTGAGATAGACTGAAAGGGCTGCATTTTGGAGATGCCTTAATCAAGAAAGAGACCATGTTTGTATGCGGCTTTATTAACTCAACTTTACATTGTTTGCAAACTGATATGCAACACAAATTAATGCCAAAATAACATGCAATATAGGCGACCGGTCTCCAAAGCATGTTTCCAAGGAGATCATTTTTAAGTCTAACCAAACTCGTGATTTGTTTGGAGAGTTGTCTGTCTGAAAAACTCCCTGCCCAAATTGTCCAAGAAAATACAACATAATTCCCAGACCTTTTGCTGTTGCCCTAGGTCTGGGATTCCTGAGACTAGCTGGAGGCAGAAGCACTTGATGGGAAATTAGAGGGCAGGAGACATACTATAGAACAGATAAGATAACGATAATAGCCTTTTGCCACCTGTAATTTTAACTAGAGCAGTGCTCACGGCTCACTTATTATCTGGACAAAGCTCATCTGAAGTCCAGCAAAGTGAGGGGGGGGGGGAAATCTGCAAATGTGCCAATCTACTCAGTTAACCTTTACAAACACCACAGCAGCGGCCGTTCAATTATATATAATCCCTGCCTGAGAGCAGACTATGGTGAGTATGTAATCTGAATGGTGGAAGGTATTCAAAGTACATCAGAGTATCGAAGTACATTTCCTCTTGAGTGTGAGTCTTAGATTATGGCTGTTTGCTTGTTTGCTGACCTATTTGAGCACACACAGAAAGATGAGCGAAAATGGCCTTTCATTTGAGTCACAATGCATTTGTATTAGCTCATTAACCTATAGTAAACATAAATCACTGACTACCATGTGTACAGACATAAATAGCCCTGTCCTACCAACATATTCTTCTGCATAGCATCCTATACTCTTCATAACAGCAGAAATATGACAAACACGTAAAACAATATATAAGAATTATCTGGCCTTGAAAATTCCTGATTCAGTTTACATATATATTACACATTACATACAGAACAAACAGACATATACAAGGAGAGAGAGAGAGAGAGAGAGAGAGAGAGAGAGAGAGAGAGAGAGAGAGAGAGAGAGAGAGAGAGAGAGAGAGAGAGAGAGAGACAGAGAGAGAGACAGAGAGAGAGACAGAGACAGAGAGAGAGAGAGAGAGAGAGAGAGAGAGAGAGAGAGAGAGAGAGAGAGAGAGAGAGAGCAAGCGAGAGAGAGAGAGTAGCACAATCACCAGATGGTGCTGTAAACTATTGGTAAAGTGGTGTGGGTTGCACCTCCGTCACTCCGTCGCGTCATCACCATTGTTATCACTGTTCCACAGAAGCCACAGCGGCATAGACGTCTAAAAGTAGAACGGGACTTTTTCACCCAGTGATGTAGTTGAGTCACCAAACCTTGAGTCCGAATCGAGTCCCAAGTCCCCTGTTCTCGAGTCCGAGTCCAAGTCACAAATGGTCGAGTCACGAGTCCCTATGGCTGAAGTCCGAGTCCCAGTGCTCGAGTCCTGGTCCATGTGTTCAAGTCTGAGTAACTGGGTCCAAATTAACCCCCCCAAAAAATATTTACCCAGTCACATGTAGTGTAGTGACAAGAGGAGTTATTTACCCAGTCAGATATAGAGGAGTTATTTACCCAGTCAGATATAGTTATTTACCCAGTCAGATATAGAGGAGTTATTTACCCATGTCAGATATAGAGGAGTTATTTAACCAGTCAGATATAGTTATTTACCCAGTCTGATATAGAGGAGTTATTTACCCAGTCAGATATAGAGGTGTTATTTACCCAGTCAGATATAGTTATTTACCCAGTCTGATATAGAGGAGTTATTTACCCAGTCAGATATAGAGGAGTTATTTACCCAGTCAGATATAGAGGAGTTATTTACCCAGTCTGATATAGAGGAGTTATTTACCCAGTCAGATATAGAGGAGTTATTTACCCAGTCAGATATAGAGGAGTTATTTACCCAGTCAGATATAGAGGAGTTATTTACCCAGTCAGATATAGAGGAGTTATTTACCCATGTCAGATATAGAGGAGTTATTTTGTCAAAGCTGTCGCTTTCCTCATCCTCAGATGAGGTGAGGAGAGAAGGATCTTCTGACCAAAATGCGGAGTCTGGGAAATATGCCATCTTTATTTTATAACGAACACCGATGACAACGAAAACAAACACTTTCAAAACTTACAAAATAACAAACGACGTAGAACGGAACCTGAACATAAACTCACATAACAAACGTAAACTCACGGACAGGAACGTTACATCGAAACACACGAACAGCCAAACAGTCCCGTAAGTGAAACACATCGACAACGACGAAGACATCACAGGAGACAATCACCCACAAACACACAGTGATAATGCCCTACCTAAATATGACTCTTGATTAGAGGAAAATGCAAACCACCTGCCTCTAATCAAGAGCCATACCAGGCAAACCGAAACCAACATAGAAACAGGTAACATAGACTGCCCACCCAAAACACATGCCCTGACCAAAAACACATAAAAACTAACATAAATAGGTCAGGACTGTTACAGTACCCCCCCCCCCCAAGGTGCGAACGCCGGGCGCACCAGCACAAAGTCCAGGGGAGGGTCCGGGTGGGCAGTTGACCACGGTGGTGGTTCCGGTTCCGGACGCTGTCCCCATACCACCATAGTCACTCCCCTCTTCTGTCTACCCCTACCACTGACCACCCAAACATTACCTTCCCCTAAATAATCAGCTAGCACCGGAACAAGGGGCAGCACCGGGACAAGGGGTAGCACCGGGACAAGGGGCAGCACAAAAACAAGGGGCAGCACCAGGATAAGGACCATCACTGGAATAAGGGGCAGCACCGGGACAAGGGGCAGCACCGGGACAAGGGGCAGCACCGGGACAAGGGGCAGCACCGGGACAAGGGGCAGCACCGGGACAAGGGGCAGCACCGGGACAAGGGGCAGCACCGGGACAAGGGGCAGCACCGGGACAAGGGGCAGCACCGGGACAAGGGGCAGCACCGGGACAAGGGGCAGCACCGGGACAAGGGGCAGCACCGGGACAAGGGGCAGCACCGGGACAAGGGGCAGCACCGGGACAAGGGGCAGCACCGGGACAAGGGGCAGCACCGGGACAAGGGGCAACACCGGGACAAGGGGCAGATCCCGGCTGAAGGACTCTGGCAGGTCCTGTTTGGACGGCTCTGGCAGGTCCATGCTGGCTGACGGCTCTCGACGCTCATGGCAGACTGACGGCTCTCTACGCTCATGGCAGGCTGACGGCTCTCGACGCTCATGGCAGGCTGACGGCTCTCGACGCTCATGGCAGGCTGACGGCTCTCGACGCTCATGGCAGGCTGACGGCTCTCGACGCTCATGGCAGGCTGACGGCTCTCGACGCTCATGGCAGGCTGACGGCTCACGACGCTCATGGCGCTCTGACGGCTCTGGCTGCTCATGGCTCTCTGACGGCTCTGGCTGCTCATGGCTCACTGACGGCTCTGGCTGCTCATGGCTCTTTGACGGCTCTGGCTGCTCATGGCTCACTGACGGCTCTGGCTGCTCATGGCTCACTGACGGCTCTGGCTGCTCATGGCTCACTGACGGCTCTGGCAGATCCTGTCTGGTTAGCGGCTCTGGCAGATCCTGTCTGGTTGGCGGCTCTGGCAGATCCTGTCTGGTTGGCGGCTCTGGCAGATCCTGTCTGGTTGGCGGCTCTGGCAGATCCTGTCTGGTTGGCGGCTCTGGCAGATCCTGTCTGGCTGACGGCTCTAGCGGCTCCTGTCTGGCTGATGGCTCTAGCGGCTCCTGTCTGGCTGACGGCTCTGTAGGCTCATGGCAGACGGGCGGCTTTGCAGGCTCATGGCAGACGGGCGGCTTTGCAGGCTCCTGGCAGACGGATGGCTCAGATGGCGCTGGGAAGACGGATGGCTCAGATGGCGCTGGGAAGACAGATGGCTCAGATGGCGCTGAGGAGACGGATGGCTCAGATGGCGCTGGGGAGACGGATGGCTCAGATGGCGCTGGGGAGACGGATGGCTCTGGCCGGATATGGCGCACTGTAGACCTGGTGCGTGGTGCCGGAACTGGAGGCACCGTGCTAATGATAAGCACCTTCCTACTAGTGCGGGGAGCAGAGACAGGGCACACTGAACTCTCAAAGCGTACTCTATACCTGGTGCGTGGTACCGGCACTGGTGGCACCTGGTTGAGGGCACGCACCTCAGGACTAGTACGGGGAGAAGTGACAGTGTGTACAGGACTTGGGAGACGCACAGGTGGCTTAGTGCGTGGGGCCGGAACTGGAGGCACCGAACTGGATACACGCACTATAAGGAGAGTGCGTGGAGGAGGAACAGGGCTCTGGAAATGCACTGGTAGCCTAGTGCGTAATATAGGCACTGTAGGTACTAGGCTGGGGCGGGGAGGTGGCGCCGGAAATACCGGACCGTGCAGGCGTACTGGCTCTCTTGAGCATTGAGCCTGCCCAACCTTACCTGGTTGAATGCTCCCGGTCGCCCTGCCAGTGCGGCGAGGTGGAATAGCCCGCACTGGGCTATGCAGGCGAACCGGGGAAACCATGCGTAAGGCAGGTGCCATGTATGCCGGCCCGAGGAGACGCACTGGAGACCAGACGCGTTGAGCCGGCCTCATGACACCTGGCTCAATGCCCAATCTAGCCCTACCAGTGCGGGGAGGTGGAATAACCCGCACTGGGCTATGCACACGTACAGGAGACACCGTGCGCTCTACTGCGTAACACGGTGTCTGCCCGTACTCCCGCTCTCCACGGTTAGCCTGGGAAGTGGGCACAGGTCTCCTACCTGCCCTTGGCCCACAACCCCTTAGCCCCCCCCCAAGAAATTTTTGGGAGTTACTCACGGGCTTTTCGGGCTTCCGTGCAAGACGTGTCCCCTCATAATTCCGGTTACGAGCTTGAATCTCCGGCTTCCATCCACGTCTCCTAGCTGCCTCCTCATACCAGCGCTCCTGGGCTGTGGCTGCCTCACTCTTCTCACGAGAGCAGCGATTTCCTCCAGTTTGCGCCCAGGGTCCTCTACCAGACAGGATCTCCTCCCAAGTCCAAAAGTCCTTGTTGCTCCGTCGAGCATTTTTCCCATACCGCTTGGTCTCTGTATTTTGGTGGGTGATTCTGTCAAAGCTGTCGCTTTCCTCATCCTCAGATGAGGTGAGGAGAGAAGGATCTTCTGACCAAAATGCGGAGTCTGGGAAATATGCCATCTTTATTTTATAACGAACACCGATGACAACGAAAACAAACACTTTCAAAACTTACAAAATAACAAACGACGTAGAACGGAACCTGAACATAAACTCACATAACAAACGTAAACTCACGGACAGGAACGTTACATCGAAACACACGAACAGCCAAACAGTCCCGTAAGTGAAACACATCGACAACGACGAAGACATCACAGGAGACAATCACCCACAAACACACAGTGATAATGCCCTACCTAAATATGACTCTTGATTAGAGGAAAATGCAAACCACCTGCCTCTAATCAAGAGCCATACCAGGCAAACCGAAACCAACATAGAAACAGGTAACATAGACTGCCCACCCAAAACACATGCCCTGACCAAAAACACATAAAAACTAACATAAATAGGTCAGGACTGTTACATATTTATCCAGTCAGATATAGTTATTTACCCAGTCAGATATAGAGGAGTTATTTAACCAGTCTGATATAGAGGAGTTATTTACCCAGTCAGATATAGAGGAGTTATTTACCCAGTCTGATATAGAGGAGTTATTTACCCAGTCAGATATAGAGGAGTTATTTACCCAGTCAGATATAGAGGAGTTATTTACCCAGTCAGATATAGAGGAGTTATTTACCCAGTCAGATATAGTTATTTACCCAGTCAGATATAGTGGAGTTATTTACCCAGTCAGATATAGAGGAGTTATTTATCCAGTCAGATATAGAGGAGTTATTTACCCAGTCAGATATAGAGGAGGTATTTATCCAGTCAGATATAGAGGAGTTATTTACCCAGTCAGATATAGAGGCGTTATTTACCCAGTCAGATATAGTTATTTACCCAGTCTGATATAGAGGAGTTATTTACCCAGTCAGATATAGAGGCGTTATTTACCCAGTCAGATATAGTTATTTACCCAGTCTGATATAGAGGAGTTATTTACCCAGTCAGATATAGAGGAGTTATTTACCCAGTCAGATATAGAGGAGTTATTTAACCAGTCAGATATAGAGGAGTTATTTATCCAGTCAGATATAGTTATTTACCCAGTCAGATATAGAGGAGTTATTTAACCAGTCTGATATAGAGGAGTTATTTACCCAGTCAGATATAGAGGAGTTATTTACCCAGTCTGATATAGAGGAGTTATTTACCCAGTCAGATATAGAGGAGTTATTTACCCAGTCAGATATAGAGGAGTTATTTACCCAGTCAGATATAGAGGAGTTATTTACCCAGTCAGATATAGTTATTTACCCAGTCAGATATAGTGGAGTTATTTACCCAGTCAGATATAGAGGAGTTATTTATCCAGTCAGATATAGAGGAGTTATTTACCCAGTCAGATATAGAGGAGGTATTTATCCATGTCATAGCTGTCGCTTTCCTCATCCTCGGATGAGGTGAGGAGAGAAGGATCTTCGGACCAAAATGCGGAGTTAGGGAAATATGCCATCTTTATTTATTAACACGATGGTCACGAAACAAAACACTTTAACAAACTACAAAATAACAAAACGACGTACACGCAACCTGAACATAAACTTACATGGAACAAACGTAAACTCACGAACAGGAACGGACATCGAAACGAACGAACAGTCAAACAGCTCCAAAAGTGAATACATCTAACATAACGAAGACATCACAGGAGACAATCACCCACAAACACACAGTGATAATGCCCTACCTAAATATGACTCTTGATTAGAGGAAAATGCAAACCACCTGCCTCTAATCAAGAGCCATACCAGGCAAACCGAAACCAACATAGAAACAGGTAACATAGACTGCCCACCCAAAACACATGCCCTGACCAAAAACACATAAAAACTAACATAAATAGGTCAGGACTGTTACAGTACCCCCCCCCCAAGGTGCGAACGCCGGGCGCACCAGCACAAAGTCCAGGGGAGGGTCCGGGTGGGCAGTTGACCACGGTGGTGGTTCCGGTTCCGGACGCTGTCCCCATACCACCATAGTCACTCCCCTCTTCTGTCTACCCCTACCACTGACCACCCAAACATTACCTTCCCCTAAATAATCAGCTAGCACCGGAACAAGGGGCAGCACCGGGACAAGGGGTAGCACCGGGACAAGGGGCAGCACAAAAACAAGGGGCAGCACCAGGATAAGGACCATCACTGGAATAAGGGGCAGCACCGGGACAAGGGGCAGCACCGGGACAAGGGGCAGCACCGGGACAAGGGGCAGCACCGGGACAAGGGGCAGCACCGGGACAAGGGGCAGCACCGGGACAAGGGGCAGCACCGGGACAAGGGGCAGCACCGGGACAAGGGGCAGCACCGGGACAAGGGGCAGCACCGGGACAAGGGGCAGCACCGGGACAAGGGGCAGCACCGGGACAAGGGGCAGCACCGGGACAAGGGGCAACACCGGGACAAGGGGCAGATCCCGGCTGAAGGACTCTGGCAGGTCCTGTTTGGACGGCTCTGGCAGGTCCATGCTGGCTGACGGCTCTCGACGCTCATGGCAGACTGACGGCTCTCTACGCTCATGGCAGGCTGACGGCTCTCGACGCTCATGGCAGGCTGACGGCTCTCGACGCTCATGGCAGGCTGACGGCTCTCGACGCTCATGGCAGGCTGACGGCTCTCGACGCTCATGGCAGGCTGACGGCTCTCGACGCTCATGGCAGGCTGACGGCTCACGACGCTCATGGCGCTCTGACGGCTCTGGCTGCTCATGGCTCTCTGACGGCTCTGGCTGCTCATGGCTCACTGACGGCTCTGGCTGCTCATGGCTCTTTGACGGCTCTGGCTGCTCATGGCTCACTGACGGCTCTGGCTGCTCATGGCTCACTGACGGCTCTGGCTGCTCATGGCTCACTGACGGCTCTGGCAGATCCTGTCTGGTTAGCGGCTCTGGCAGATCCTGTCTGGTTGGCGGCTCTGGCAGATCCTGTCTGGTTGGCGGCTCTGGCAGATCCTGTCTGGTTGGCGGCTCTGGCAGATCCTGTCTGGTTGGCGGCTCTGGCAGATCCTGTCTGGCTGACGGCTCTAGCGGCTCCTGTCTGGCTGACGGCTCTAGCGGCTCCTGTCTGGCTGACGGCTCTGTAGGCTCATGGCAGACGGGCGGCTTTGCAGGCTCATGGCAGACGGGCGGCTTTGCAGGCTCCTGGCAGACGGATGGCTCAGATGGCGCTGGGAAGACGGATGGCTCAGATGGCGCTGGGAAGACAGATGGCTCAGATGGCGCTGGGGAGACGGATGGCTCAGATGGCGCTGGGGAGACGGATGGCTCAGATGGCGCTGGGGAGACGGATGGCTCTGGCCGGATATGGCGCACTGTAGACCTGGTGCGTGGTGCCGGAACTGGAGGCACCGTGCTAATGATAAGCACCTTCCTACTAGTGCGGGGAGCAGAGACAGGGCACACTGAACTCTCAAAGCGTACTCTATACCTGGTGCGTGGTACCGGCACTGGTGGCACCTGGCTGAGGGCACGCACCTCAGGACTAGTACGGGGAGAAGTGACAGTGTGTACAGGACTTGGGAGACGCACAGGTGGCTTAGTGCGTGGGGCCGGAACTGGAGGCACCGAACTGGATACACGCACTATAAGGAGAGTGCGTGGAGGAGGAACAGGGCTCTGGAAATGCACTGGTAGCCTAGTGCGTAATATAGGCACTGTAGGTACTAGGCTGGGGCGGGGAGGTGGCGCCGGAAATACCGGACCGTGCAGGCGTACTGGCTCTCTTGAGCATTGAGCCTGCCCAACCTTACCTGGTTGAATGCTCCCGGTCGCCCTGCCAGTGCGGCGAGGTGGAATAGCCCGCACTGGGCTATGCAGGCGAACCGGGGAAACCATGCGTAAGGCAGGTGCCATGTATGCCGGCCCGAGGAGACGCACTGGAGACCAGACGCGTTGAGCCGGCCTCATGACACCTGGCTCAATGCCCAATCTAGCCCTACCAGTGCGGGAAGGTGGAATAACCCGCACTGGGCTATGCACACGTACAGGAGACACCGTGCGCTCTACTGCGTAACACGGTGTCTGCCCGTACTCCCGCTCTCCACGGTTAGCCTGGGAAGTGGGCGCAGGTCTCCTACCTGCCCTTGGCCCACAACCCCTTAGCCCCCCCCCCAAGAAATTTTTGGGAGTTACTCACGGGCTTTTCGGGCTTCCGTGCAAGACGTGTCCCCTCATAATTCCGGTTACGAGCTTGAATCTCCGGCTTCCATCCACGTCTCCTAGCTGCCTCCTCATACCAGCGCTCCTGGGCTGTGGCTGCCTCACTCTTCTCACGAGAGCAGCGATTTCCTCCAGTTTGCGCCCAGGGTCCTCTACCAGACAGGATCTCCTCCCAAGTCCAAAAGTCCTTGTTGCTCCGTCGAGCATTTTTCCCATACCGCTTGGTCTCTGTATTTTGGTGGGTGATTCTGTAAGAGCTGTCGCTCTCCTCATCCTCGGAAGAGGTGAGGAGAGAAGGATCTTCGGACCAAAATGCGGAGTTAGGGAAATATGCCATCTTTATTTATTAACACGATGGTCACGAAACAAAACACTTTAACAAACTACAAAATAACAAAACGACGTACACGCAACCTGAACATAAACTTACATGGAACAAACGTAAACTCACGAACAGGAACGGACATCGAAACGAACGAACAGTCAAACAGCTCCAAAAGTGAATACATCTAACATAACGAAGACATCACAGGAGACAATCACCCACAAACACACAGTGATAATGCCCTACCTAAATATGACTCTTGATTAGAGGAAAATGCAAACCACCTGCCTCTAATCAAGAGCCATACCAGGCAAACCGAAACCAACATAGAAACAGGTAACATAGACTGCCCACCCAAAACACATGCCCTGACCAAAAACACATAAAAACTAACATAAATAGGTCAGGACTGTTACAATCCAGTCAGATATAGAGGAGTTATTTACCCAGTCAGATATAGAGGCGTTATTTACCCAGTCAGATATAGTTATTTACCCAGTCTGATATAGAGGAGTTATTTACCCAGTCAGATATAGAGGCGTTATTTACCCAGTCAGATATAGTTATTTACCCAGTCTGATATAGAGGAGTTATTTACCCAGTCAGATATAGAGGAGTTATTTACCCAGTCAGATATAGAGGAGTTATTTAACCAGTCAGATATAGAGGAGTTATTTATCCAGTCAGATATAGTTATTTACCCAGTCAGATATAGAGGAGTTATTTACCCAGTCAGATATAGAGGAGTTATTTACCCAGTCAGATATAGAGGAGTTATTTAACCAGTCAGATATAGAGGAGTTATTTAACCAGTCAGATATAGAGGAGTTATTTATCCAGTCAGATATAGTTATTTACCCAGTCAGATATAGAGGAGTTATTTACCCAGTCAGATATAGAGGAGTTATTTACCCAGTCAGATATAGAGGAGTTATTTACCCAGTCAGATATAGAGGAGTTATTTACCCAGTCAGATATAGAGGAGTTATTTACCCAGCCAGATATAGAGGAGTTATTTATCCAGTCAGATATAGTTATTTACCCAGTCAGATATAGAGGAGTTATTTACCCAGTCAGATATAGAGGAGTTATTTACCCAGTCAGATATAGAGGAGTTATTTACCCAGTCAGATATAGAGGAGTTATTTACCCAGTCAGATATAGAGGAGTTATTTACCCAGTCAGATATAGAGGAGTTATTTACCCAGTCAGATATAGAGGAGTTATTTACCCAGTCAGATATAGAGGCGTTATTTATCCAGTCAGATATAGTTATTTACCCAGTCAGATATAGAGGAGTTATTTACCCAGTCAGATATAGAGGAGTTATTTACCCAGTCAGATATAGAGGAGTTATTTACCCAGTCAGATATAGTGGAGTTATTTACCCAGTCAGATATAGTTATTTACCCAGTCAGATATAGAGGAGTTATTTACCCAGTCAGATATAGAGGAGTTATTTATCCAGTCAGATATAGTTATTTACCCATGTCAGATATAGAGGAGTTATTTACCCAGTCAGATATAGAGGAGTTATTTACCCAGTCAGATATAGACGAGGTATTTACCCAGTCAGATATAGAGGAGTTATTTACCCAGTCAGATATAGAGGAGTTATTTACCCATGTCAGATATAGAGGAGTTATTTATCCAGTCAGATATAGAGGAGTTATTTACCCAGTCAGATATAGAGGAGTTATTTACCCAGTCAGATATAGAGGAGTTATTTACCCAGTCAGATATAGAGGAGTTATTTATCCAGTCAGATATAGTTATTTACCCAGTCAGATATAGAGGAGTTATTTACCCAGTCAGATATAGAGGAGTTATTTACCCAGTCAGATATAGAGGAGTTATTTACCCAGTCAGATATAGTGGAGTTATTTACCCAGTCAGATATAGTTATTTACCCAGTCAGATATAGAGGAGTTATTTACCCAGTCAGATATAGAGGAGTTATTTATCCAGTCAGATATAGTTATTTACCCATGTCAGATATAGAGGAGTTATTTACCAAGTCAGATATAGAGGAGTTATTTACCCAGTCAGATATAGACGAGGTATTTACCCAGTCAGATATAGAGGAGTTATTTACCCAGTCAGATATAGAGGAGTTATTTACCCATGTCAGATATAGAGGAGTTATTTATCCAGTCAGATATAGAGGAGTTATTTACCCAGTCAGATATAGAGGAGTTATTTACCCAGTCAGATATAGAGGAGTTATTTACCCAGTCAGATATAGAGGAGTTATTTACCCAGTCAGATATAGAGGAGTTATTTATCCAGTCAGATATAGAGGAGTTATTTATCCAGTCAGATATAGTTATTTACCCATGTCAGATATAGAGGAGTTATTTACCCAGTCAGATATAGAGGAGTTATTTACCCAGTCAGATATAGAGGAGTTATTTATCCAGTCAGATATAGTTATTTACCCATGTCAGATATAGAGGAGTTATTTACCCAGTCAGATATAGAGGAGTTATTTATCCAGTCAGATATAGAGGAGTTATTTATCCAGTCAGATATAGTTATTTACCCATGTCAGATATAGAGGAGTTATTTACCCAGTCAGATATAGAGGAGTTATTTACCCAGTCAGATATAGAGGAGTTATTTACCCAGTCAGATATAGAGGAGTTATTTACCCAGTCAGAAATAGAGGAGTTATTTACCCAGTCAGATATAGAGGAGTTATTTACCCAGTCAGATATAGAGGAGTTATTTACCCAGTCAGATATAGAGGAGTTATTTACCCATGTCAGATATAGAGGAGTTATTTATCCAGTCAGATATAGTTATTTACCCATGTCAGATATAGAGGAGTTATTTACCCAGTCAGATATAGAGGAGGTATTTGCCCAGTCAGATATAGAGGAGTTATTTACCCAGTCAGATATAGAGGAGTTATTTACCCAGTCAGATATAGAGGAGTTATTTACCCAGTCAGATATAGAGGAGTTATTTACCCAGTCAGATATAGAGGAGTTATTTAACCAGTCATATAAAGTACAGTGGCAAGAGGTGTTTAGTCAATACGTTATTTGCTATCCTTTTTAATTTCTATTTGTGCATCCAAGTGTTTACATATAGACTTCTGGTTATGTTACCATTGCTACTTTCAGTGGGCTACTGGTAATGTTACCATGGCTACATTCAGTAGGCTACTTTCAGTTGAAAAACGTTCTCGGACTTTGCAGATAGAAATCCCATGAACAGAGCAGACGTTATTCCTTATTCAATATGTCAGAGATGCACGTTTGTTCTAGATAGTAGATTTATATCTGAGCGTTCCGAAACGTTGCCTCCTGCTAAACGCTCCCCAGGTTGTTTTGCTACAGCTAGCTAATGAGGCAGCATGAATGGTAGCATGAATGAACAAGGTATAGCCTAAACAAATGTTTATCAGTCCGGTCAGCAAATAGCCTGGTGTTAGAATGGCCTGTAATATGCTTTGTGACTGTGAAATGCAGACGGCCAACGCACGATGAAAGAACAAAACATAGTACTGGTATTATGGGTCAGGCCAGCCAACGCACGATATAAAGAACAAAAGATAGTACTGGTATTATGGGTCAGGCCAGCCAACACACGATGAAAGAACAAAACATAGTACTGGTATTATGGGTCAGGCCAGCCAACGCACGATATAAAGAACAAAACATAGTGCTGGTATTATGGATCAGGCCAGCCAACACACGATGAAAGAACAAAACATAGTACTGGTATTATGGATCAGGCCAGCCAACGCACGATGAAAGAACAAAACATAGTACTGGTATTATGGGTCAGGCCAGCCAACGCACGATGAAAGAACAAAACATAGTACTGGTATTATGGGTCAGGCCAGCCAACGCACGATGAGAGAACAAAACATAGTACTGGTATTATGGATCATATGTTTTGAACCGTAAGGGATAGAATCAGTCATTTTCTCTGATGAAAAGAGGGAGACGTGGCTACAGAACCTGGCTGTGAACTATAGTGGGGAACGTGGGAGGGTTGAGCAAGACTATAAATTCAAAGACGACCTACTTTTCTATGCTGAAGGGAGAGAAAAACTCATAGTTAGACTGTTGTTTTACTATTAAACTCAATGCTGCTATTGTTTTTAATTTCCGAAAGCAATTTATGTTTCTTAACCTGGCAAAGGGTTGCTAACTAGAAGGGTGGTGGTGACTGGTTAGCTACGGGGAAGCAAGAGAGTGGCCTGCCTCATTGTGTGTCTCCGGAGCAGAGCCTGTCTGCCTGTCTCGTTTTAGTCAACTGAAATGAAAAATCATTTTAGTTTAGTCATAGTTTGATCTGTGTCTACTTAGTCAGTTATAGTGTTGTCAATTGCCACTGAGAAATAAGGAGTTTAATTCATATTTTATTTGCTATTTTTGTTGACGTAATTAACACTGAGAGGGGCTCTAGGTCAGTTCAGTAAATGACAGTAGGAGAGAGTTCTACCGATTCTACACAGCGTGAAGGCAGAAGGTACACAGCGTGAAGGCAGAAGGTACATAGCGTGAAGGCAGAAGGTACACAGCGTGAAGGCAGAAGGTACACAGCTTGAAGGCAGAAGGTACACAGCTTGAAGGCAGAAGGTACACAGCTTGAAGGCAGAAGGTACACAGCGTGAAGGCAGAAGGTACACAGCTTGAAGGCAGAAGGTACACAGCTTGAAGGCAGAAAGTACACAGCGTGAAGGCAGAAGGTACACAGCGTGAAGGCAGAAGGTACACAGAGTGAAGGCAGAAGGTACACAGCGTGAAGGCAGAAAGTACACAGCGTGAAAGCAGAAGGTACACAGCGTGAAGGCAGAAGGTACACAGCGTGAAGGCAGAAAGTACACAGCGTGAAGGCAGAAGGTACACAGCGTGAAAGCAGAAGGTACACAGCGTGAAGGCAGAAAGTACACAGCGTGAAGGCAGAAGGTACACAGCGTGAAGGCAGAAAGTACACAGCGTGAAGGCAGAAGGTACACAGCGTGAAGGCAGAAGGTACACAGCTTGAAGGCAGAAAGTACACAGCGTGAAGACAGAAAGTACACAGGGCAAGTCTTTGAATAACACCAGTCATCTAGATTCATTAGATCATTTGTTTCGATACAGTCCATAAGTAGCTTGTTTTTGGTCACAGGTCCAGGAATGGCTGAAGAATTGCAATATTTACCTGGAGCTAACTCTGCAGGTAGCACTACTGGGCGATCTGAAAAGTCAGTCAATCGATCAATAATATAATCATATTTTTTGCAAATTTTTTTTCAATCCCAATTTACAATCTGTATAAATAATGAGAATATAAAGGTAGGGTAGTAAAGGAAATATATCTTTTTTAAAGATATGTGTATTTATGTATGTATGTGTGTATGTGTATATGTGTATGTATATACAGTATATATACATATATTTATATATATTTGCAAAAAAATATATGAGGGATTGGAAGTGATGCAGACAATTACATTGATGGAAGCTACAATCTATCTGCAATATAAAGCTGATCTACGTCCTTAAAAAAATACTAATAATACTAATAATAATATATATATATATAATATAAAAACACCAGTCATCTACAGTCAAGTGTCTTTACTTGGAGGGGAATATCTCCCTGGACCATCCCGATGCCTCTCTGATCATGTGACAGACAGGAGAGCGACACCTGGGCTATTGAAGGGGACAGGTGTCATATCTGGTAAGAGCTGACGCACGACCACAAACGCCTTCGACGTTGGGATGAAATTACCTGCATCCCCCAATGTCTGAGAAGAGTGACGTCTTGATATGTGACAAGAGGTTTGACGGAGGCTTGAGGAAAGAGCCGAGCACCTGATGAAAGCCCCGTAGGCAAAATATTCAGAGAGAAACTGTGTAATAACCCAGTGCTATGGTTCCCACAGCTCAACCCACGAGGAAAAGCAATTGCTGTAATTGAAAGAAATAAACTCTGGTTAAAAAAATAAATAAACATTTAAATGGTTTTCTCTATAGCCTAACTGGGTTATCGCCCACCTCACTTTGAAACCTTCAAATACATTATTCAAATCAGAAGAGGAGGGGAGTCATTTGCATATTATATAAAAGTTAGTTTGATATTGTAAATAAAAAAATGTATACAGTAATCTAGAAGATGTGGCTTTAATCTCTTTGTAGTTCTTCCTGAACCTGGAGAACGTGAGAGGAGGAGGAAAAGGCAGGAGGAGGAAGAGGAGGAGGAAGGAGGAGAAAGAGGAGCGGGCAGGAAGAGGAGGAGGCAAGAGGAGGGTAGAAGGAGGAAGAAGAGGGGGCAGGAGGAGGAGGAGGAAGAGGAGGGGGCAGGAGGAGGAAGAGGAGGGCAGGAGGAGGAGGAAGAGAAGGGCAGGAGGAGTAGGCAGGAGGAGGGGAGGATGGAGGCAGTAGGAGGAAGAGGAGGAGGGCAGGAGGAGGAAGAGGAGACAGGAGGAGGAGGAGGGGAGGATGGAGGGATGAAGAAATCACAGGAAAAGGTTTATACCTTAGTGCTGCTTTTGATACCTTCGATCACCACATTATTTTGGAGAGACTGGAAACCCAAATTGGTCTACACGGACAAGTTCTGGCGTGGTTTAGACCTTATCTGTCGGAAAGATATCAGTTTGTCTCTGTGGATGGTTTGCCCTCTGACAAATCAACTGTAAATTTCGGTGTTCCTCATGGCTCCGTTTTAGGACCACTATTGTTTTCACTATATATTTTACCTCTTGGTGATGTCATTCGGAAACATAATGTAAACTTTCACTGCTATGCGGATGACACACAGCTGTACATTTCGATGAAACATGGTGAAGCCCCAAAATTGCCCTCCCTGGAAGCCTGTGTTACAGACATAAGGAAGCGGGTGGCTGAAAAGGTTCTACTTTTAAACTCAGACAAAACAGAGATGTTTGTTCTATGTCCCAAGAAACAAAGAGATCTTCTGTTGAATCTGACAATTAATCTTGATGGTTGTACAGTCGTCTCAAATAAAACTGTGAAGGACCTTGGCGTTACTCTGGATCCTGATCTTTCTTTTGACGAACATATCAAGACTGTTTCAAGGACAGCTTTTTTCCATCTACGTAACATTGCAAAAATCAGAAACTTTCTGTCCAAAAATGATGCAGGAAAATTCATCCATGCTTTTGTCACTTCTAGGTTAGATTACTGCAATGCTCTACTTTCCGGCTACCCGGATAAAGCACTAAATAAACTTCAGTTAGTGCTAAACACGGCTGCGAGAATCTTGACTAGAACCCCAAAAATGTATCATATTACTCAAGTGCTAGCCTCAATACACTGGCTTCCCATTAAGGCAAGGGCTGATTTCAAGGTTTAACTGCTAACCTACAAAGCATTACATGGGCTTGCTCCTACCTCTCTTTACGATTTGGTCCTGCCGTACATACCTACACGTACGCTACGGTTACAAGACGCAGGCCTCCTTACTGTCCCTAGAATTTCTAAGCAAACAGCTGGAAGCAGGGCTTTCTCTTGTAGAGCTATTTTTTTATGGAATGGTCTGCCTACCCATGTGAGAGACGCAGACTCGGTCTCAACCTCTTCAGTAGGTCCTATGATTGAGTGTAGTCTGGCCCAGGAGTGTGAAAGTGAACGGAAAGGCACTGGAGCAACGAACCGCCCTTGCTGTCTCTGCCTGGCCAGTTCCCCTCTCTCCACTGGGATTCTCTGCCTCTAACCCTATTACAGGGGCTGAGTCACTGGCTTACTGGTGCTCTTCCATGCCGTCCCTGGGAGAGGTGCATCACTTGAGTGGGTTGAGTCACTGACGTGATCTCCCTGTCCGGGTTGGCGCCCCCCCCTTGGGTTGTGCCGTGGCGGAAATCTTTGTGGGCTATGCTCCGCCTTGTCTCAGGATGGTAAGTTGGTGGTTGAAGATATCCCTCTAGTGGTGTGGGGGCTGTGCTTTGACAAAGTGGGTGGGGTTATATCCTGCCTGTTTGGCCTTGTCCTGGGGTATCGTCGGTCACAGTGTCTCCCGACCCCTCCTGTCTCAAGCCTCCAGTATTTATTTTTATTTCATTTTTTTTATTTCACCTTTATTTAACCAGGTAGGCTAGTTGAGAACAAGTTCTCATTTACAACTTGACCTGGCCAAGATAAAGCATAGCAATTCGACACATACAACTACACAGAGTTACACATGGAATAAACAAAACATACAGTCAATAATACAGTAGAAAAATAAGTCTATATACAATGTGAGCAAATGAGGTGAAATAAAGGAGGTAAAGGCAAAAAAAAGGCCATGGTGGCGAAGTAAATACAATATAGCAAGTAAAACACTGGAATGGTAGATTTGCAGTGGAAGAATGTGCAAAGTAGAAATATAAATAATGGGGTGCAAAGGAGCAAAATAAATAAATACAGTAGGGGAAGAGGTAGTTGTTTGGGCTAAATTATAGATGGGCTATGTACAGGTGCAGTAATCTGTGAGCTGCTCTGACAGCTGGTGCTTAAAGCTAGTGAGGGAGATAAGTGTTTCCAGCTTCAGAGATTTTTGCAGTTCGTTCCAGTCATTGGCAGCAGAGAACTGTAAGGAAAGACGACCAAATTGTCTTTGGGAGTGACCAGTGAGATATACCTGCTGGAGCGCGTGCTACGGGTGGGTGCTGCTATGGTGACCAGTGAGCTGAGATAAGGCGGTGCTTGACCTAGCAGAGACTTGTAGATAACCTGTAGCCAGTGGGTTTGGCGACGAGTTTGAAGTGAGGGCCAACCAACGAGAGCATACAGGTCACAATGGTGGGTAGTGTATGGGGCTTTGGTGACAAAACGGATGGCACTGTGATAGACTGCATCCAGTTTGTTGAGTAGAGTGTTGGAGGCTATTTTATAGATGACATCACCGAAGTCGAGGATCGGTAGGATGGTCAGTTTTACGAGGGTATGTTTGGCAGCATGAGTAAAGGATGCTTTGTTGCGATATAGGAAGCCGATTCTAGATTTAATTTTGGATTGGAGATGCTTATTGTGAGTCTGTAAGGAGAGTTTACAGTCTAACCAGACACCTAGGATTTTTGTAGTTGTCCACGTATTCTAAGTCAGAGCCGTCCAGAGTAGTGATGCTGGACGGGCGAGCAGGTGCGGGCAGTGATCGGTTGAAGAGCATGCATTTCGTTTTACTTGCGTTTAAGAGCTGTTGGAGGCCACGGAAGGAGAGTTGTATGGCATTGAAGCTTGTCTGGAGGTTAGTTAACACAGTGTCCAAAGAGGGGCCAGAAGTATACAGAATGGTGTCGTCTGTGTAGAGGTGTATCAGAGAATCACCAGCAGCAAGAGCAACATCATTAATGTATACAGAGAAGAGAGTCGGCCCGAGGATTGAACCCTGTGGCACCGCCATAGAGACTGCCAGAGGTCCGGACAACAGGCCCTCCGATTTGACACACTGAACTCTATCAGAGAAGTAGTTGGTAAACCAGGCGAGGCAATCATTTGAGAAACCAAGGCTGTCGAGTCTGCCAAGAAGAATGTGGTGATTGACAGAGTTGAAAGCCTTGGCCAGGTTGATGAATACAGCTGCGCAGTAATGTCTCTTATCGATGGCGGTTATGATGTCGTTTAGGACCTTGAGCGTGGCTGAGGTGCACCCATGACCAGCTCTGAAACCAGATTGCATAGCGGAGAAGGTACGGTGGGATTCGAAATGGTCGGTAATCTGTTTGTTAACTTGGCTTTCAAAGATCTTAGAAAGACAGGGTAGGATAGATATAGGTCTGTAGCAGTTTGGGTCTAGAGTGTCACCCCCTTTGAAGAGGGGGATGACCGTGGCAGCTTTCCAATCTTTGGGAATCTCAGATGATACGAAAGAGAGGTTGAACAGGCTAGTAATATGGGTTGCAACAATTTTGGCAGATCATTTTAGAAAGAGAGGGTCCAGATTGTCTAGCCCGGCTGATTTGTAGGGGTCCAGATTTTGCAGCTCTTTCAGAACATCAGCTATCTGGATTTGGGTGAAGGAGAAATGGTGGGGGCTTTGGCGGGTTGCTGTGGAGGGTGCCGGGCAGTTGACTGGGGTAGGGGTAGCCAGGTGGAAAGCATGGCCAGCCGTTTCTGTTTGAAAAAGCTAGCCTTGGCTTTCCTAACTGCCTGTGTATATTTGTTCCTAACTTCCCTGAAAAGTTGCATATCACGGGGGCTATTTGATGCTAATGCAGAACGCCACAGGATGTTTTTGTGCTGGTCAAGGGCGGACAGGTCTGGAGTGAACCAAGGACTATATCTATTCCTAGTTCTACATTTTTTGAATGGGGCATGCTTGTTTAAGATGGTGAGGAAGGCACTGTTAAAGAATAGCCAGGCATCATCTACTGATGGGATGAGGTCAATGTCATTCCAGGATACCCCGGCCAGGTCGATTAGAAAGGCCTGCTCGCAGAAGTGTTTTAGGGAGCGTTTGACAGTGATGAGGGGTGGTCGTTTGGTCGCAGACCCATTACGGTTGCAGGCAATGAGGCAGTGATCGCTGAGATCTTGACTGAAAACAGCAGAGGTGTATTTGGAGGGCGAGTTAGTTAGGATGATATCTATGAGGGTGCAGATTTTTTTGAGGGTTTGCGGATTTGGAGTTGTGCCTTGTAGGTTCATTGATAATTTGTGTGAGATTGAGGGCATCAAGCTTAGATTGTGCTTCACTAGTTTATGTGTCGGGGGGCTAGGGTCAGTCTGTTATATCTGGAGTACTTCTCCTGTCTTATCCGGTGTCCTGTGTGAATTTAAGTATGCTCTCTCTAATTCTCTCTTTCTTTCTTTCTTTCTTTCTTTCTTTCTTTCTTTCTTTCTCTCTCTCGGAGGACCTGAGCCCTAGGACCATGCCTCAGTACTACCTGGCATGATAACTCCTTGCTGTCCCCAGTCCACCTGGCCATGCTGCTGCTCCAGTTTCAACTGTTCTGCCTGCGGCTATGGAACCCTGACCTGTTCACCGGACGTGCTACCTGTCCCAGACCTGCTGTTTTCAACTCTCTAAAGACAGCAGAAGCGGTAGAGATACTCTCAATGATCGGCTATGAAAAGCCAACTGACATTTACTCCTGAGGTGCTGACCTGTTGCACCCTCAACAACCACTGTGATTATTATTATTTGACCCTGCTGGTCATCTATGAACATTTGAACATCTTGGCCATGTTCTGTTATAATCTTCACCCGGCACAGCCAGAAGAGGACTGGCCAGCCCTCATAGCCTGGTCCCTCTCTAGGTTTCTTCCTAGGTTCTGGCTTTTCTAGGGAGTTTTTCCTAGCCACCGTGCTTCTACACCTGCATTGCTTGCTGTTTGGTGTTTTAAGATGGGTTTCTGTACAGCACTTTGTGACATCAGCTGATGTAAGAAGGGCTTTATAAATAAATGTGATTGATTGATTCCTAATCATTCTTCTCCTTTTTTAAATTAATAGATTATTTACACATGCACACTCCCTGTCACTCTCTTTCAAAGCATCTGATTAATGCTCTGACCCTTCTCTTTAATTCCTAGATTATTTACACATGCACACTCCCTGTCACTCTCTTTCAAAGCATCTGATTAATGCTCTGACCCTTCTCTTTAAATCCTAGATTATTTACACATGCACACTGCCTACACATGCATGCAGGCACACCCACACACACATTTTCCTGCCAAGACGAAAAAGGGGAAGGGGGGTTTGGGAATGGGAGAAAAGGGAGAAAGGGAGGGAGAGAGGTTGGGGGGGTTGGGAAAGAAAGTATTTGAGTCTGTTCTATGTTGTGTATAAGTGCCTTCCATGTAGGCGGAGAGAGTGTGTCTGTCTGTGTGTGTGTCAGAGCCAGTACAAGTATTTGTGCATATCCTATGTGTACATGTCGAGGAGAGGAGGGAGGTTGTGTTCAGCAAGTCTGAATGTTGACCGCCTGCCCACCATTGTTTTTCTCCATATTGGGAGAATACCAAGACTTAAACCATAGACAGACCGGGACTAAAACAATAAACCCAAACTAAATCAATAGACCCAGACTAAAACCACAGACAGACCCAGACTGAAACAATAAACCCAGACTAAAACAAGAGACAGACCCAGACTGAAACAATAAATCCAGACTAAATCACTAGACCCAGACTGAAACAATAGACCCAGACTGAAACAATAGACCCAGACAAAAACAATAGACCCAGACTAAAACCATAGACATACCCAGACTAAAACAATAGACCCAGACTAAAACCACAGACAGACCGGGACTAAAACCACAGACAGACCCAGACTAAAACAATAGACTCAGACTAAAACAATAGACCCAGACTAAAACAATAGACCCAGACTAAATCAATAGACCCAGACAAAAACAATAGACCCAGACTAAAACAATAGACCCAGACTAAAACAATAGACTCAGACTAAATCAATAGACCCAGACTAAAACAATAGACCCAGACTAAAACAATAGACCCAGACTAAAACAATAGACCCAGACTAAAATCATAAACAGACCCAGACTAAAACAATAGACCCAGACTAAAACAATAGACATACCCAGACTAAAACAATAGACATACCCAGACTAAAACAACAGACCCAGACTAAAACAATAGACATACCCAGACTAAAACAACAGACCCAGACTAAAACCACACACAGACCCAGACTAAAACAAGAGACCCAGACTAAAACCACAGACAGACTCAGACTAAAACAATAGACTCAGACTAAAACAATAGACTCAGACTAAAATAATAGACTCAGACTAAAACAATAGACTCAGACTAAAACAATAGACCCAGACCTAAACAATATACAGACCCAGACTAAAAGAAAAGACTCAGACTAAAACAATAGAACCAGACTAAAACAATAGACACAGAATAAAACAATAGACAGACCTAGAATAAAACAATAGACAGACCCAGACTAAAACAATAGACAGACCCAGACTAAAACAATAGAACCAGACTAAAACCAGACTAAAACAATAGACCCAGACTAAAATAATAGAAGCTTTCGGTTACTGTCAGAACACTCTTAACCTGCCGTAAGGATGTTAGTTCTAAATTGTATAGCAATGAGGACACTGTAAGGCTGTGAGTTCTACATCGTATGGCTATGAGGACACAGTAAGGGTGTGAGTTCTACATCATATGGCTATGAGGACACTGTAAGGGTGTGAGTTCTACATCGTATGGCTATCAGGACACTGTAAGGGTGTGAGTTCTACATCGTATGGCTATCAGGACAGTGTAAGGGTGTGAGTTCTACATCGTATGGCTATGAGGACACTGTAAGGCTGTGAGTTCTACATCGTATGGCTATGAGGACACTGTAAGGGTGTGAGTTCTACATCGTATGGCTATCAGGACACTGTAAGGGTGTGAGTTCTACATCGTATGGCTATGAGGACACTGTAAGGGTGTGAGTTCTACATCGTATGGCTATAAGGACACTGTAAGGGTGTGAGTTCTACATCGTATGGCTATGAGGACACTGTAAGGGTGGGAGTTCTACATCGTATGGCTATGAGAACACTGTAAGGGTGGGAGTTCTACATCGTATGGCTATGAGGACACTGTAAGGGTGTGAGTTCTACATCGTATGGCTATGAGGACACTGTAAGGGTGGGAGTTCTACATCGTATGGCTATGAGAACACTGTAAGGGTGGGAGTTCTACATCGTATGGCTATGAGGACACTGTAAGGGTGGGAGTTCTACATCGTATGGCTATGAGGACACTAAGGGTGGTATGATATTCCATGATGTCTCTCGCAGTTGAAAAGAGACAATAAAAAGACTTTAGATTTCCATGGATATCAAGGAACCTCGTCCATCTGCAGGTGATACCTCCCTTACCCCTCCATCTACAGGTGATACCTCCCTTACCCCTCCATCTGCAGGTGATATCTCCCTTATCCCTCCATCTGCAGGTGATACCTCCTTTACCCCTCCATCTGCAGGTGAAAAATGTAATAATCTAGGTAGATAATAAAATGTGAAAATGTGAAGGCTTGTGAGGAATGGAAATATCAGTGCTTTTTGATTTGCATGTCTGACGACGATACTTGAGATGATCAAACCTGGAGGAGTAAGGGA
Source organism: Salvelinus fontinalis (assembly GCF_029448725.1). Taxonomy (NCBI): domain Eukaryota; kingdom Metazoa; phylum Chordata; class Actinopteri; order Salmoniformes; family Salmonidae; genus Salvelinus; species Salvelinus fontinalis. The sequence goes on from NC_074671.1 coordinate 7,312,732, forward strand.
GGTATCACCTGTAGATGGAGGGATAAGGGAGGTATCACCTGTAGATGGAGGAGTAAGGGAGGTATCACCTGTAGATGGAGGGATAAGGGAGGTATCACCTGCAGATGGAGGGGTAAGGGAGGTATCACCTGCAGATGGAGGGATAAGGGAGGTATCACCTGTAGATGGAGGGATAAGGGAGGTATCACCTGTAGATGGAGGGGTAAGGGAGGTATCACCTGTAGATGGAGGGATAAGGGAGGTATCACCTGTAGATGGAGGGATAAGGAAGGTATCACCTGTAGATGGAGGGGTAAGGGAGGTATCACCTGTAGATGGAGGGATAAGGGAGGTATCACCTGTAGATGGAGGGATAAGGAAGGTATCACCTGTAGATGGAGGGATAAGGGAGGTATCACCTGTAGATGGAGGGATAAGGGAGGTATCACCTGTAGATGGAGGAGTAAGGGAGGTATCACCTGTAGATGGAGGGATAAGGGAGATATCACCTGTAGATGGAGGGGTAAGGGAGGTATCACCTGTAGATGGAGGGGTAAGGGAGGTATCACCTGTAGATGGAGGGATAAGGGAGGTATCACCTGTAGATGGAGGAGTAAGGGAGGTATCACCTGTAGATGGAGGGATAAGGAAGGTATCACCTGTAGATGGAGGGGTAAGGGAGGTATCACCTGTAGATGGAGGGATAAGGGAGGTATCACCTGTAGATGGAGGGATAAGGAAGGTATCACCTGTAGATGGAGGGATAAGGAAGGTATCACCTGTAGATGGAGGGATAAGGGAGGTATCACCTGTAGATGGGGGGATAAGGGAGGTATCACCTGTAGATGGAGGGGTAAGGGAGGTATCACCTGTAGATGGGGGGATAAGGGAGGTATCACCTGTAGATGGAGGGATAAGGAAGGTATCACCTGTAGATGGAGGGATAAGGAAGGTATCACCTGTAGATGGAGGGATAAGGGAGGTATCACCTGTAGATGGAGGGATAAGGAAGGTATCACCTGTAGATGGAGGGATAAGGGAGGTATCACCTGTAGATGGAGGGGTAAGGGAGATATCACCTGTAGATGGAGGGATAAGGGAGGTATCACCTGTAGATGGAGGAGTAAGGGAGATATCACCTGTAGATGGAGGGATAAGGGAGATATCACCTGTAGATGGAGGGGTAAGGAAGGTATCACCTGTAGATGGAGGGATAAGGGAGGTATCACCTGTAGATGGAGGAGTAAGGGAGATATCACCTGTAGATGGAGGGATAAGGGAGATATCACCTGTAGATGGAGGAGACGCCTTAAATTACCACGTAATGAATCCCCACTTCAGAAGGTGAAGTTGTTCCCTATGACAAAATATTGCCGTCAGTTTTATTGGCGCCAATGAAGTAAAAGCCCTATGCGGAAGTGTTATATTCTCCCACCTCTAACCAGTTCCTTTATTGATTCAACATGGAGAGATGGCATTGTGCTGATGTCACACCAGTGAGTTCATCTGTATTTTTTTGTATTTTTTTGTATTAAGGTACAGTAGGAGATCAATCTAATTAAGACTACAATCTACACAGAAAGTGCATTCATACTAATGATAGGTTATTCTCCTAATTTAGCTATAATATTAATATTACACATTATTTGGAGAAAAACTACAACAAAAAAACAAATGTAATTTGTGTAAAACTGCAAGAGAATTCTGTCATTGATCAGGAGTCAGGACAGTTTTATGTGGGGCGGATGCATCCGAGATTACTCCAGAGACTCCAGAGATTACTCCAGAGATTACTCCAGAGATTACTCTGGAGATTACTCTAGAGATTACTCTAGAGATTACTCCAGAGATTACTCCAGAGGTTACTCCAGAGATTACTCTAGAGGTTACTCCAGAGGTTATTCCAGAGGTTACTCTAGAGATTACTCCAGAGATTACTCCAGAGATTACTGCAGAGATTACTCCAGAGATTACTCCAGAGGTTACTCCAGAGGTTACTGCAGAGATTACTCTAGAGATTACTCCAGAGGTTACTCCAGAGATTACTCTAGAGATTACTCTAGAGATTACTCTAGAGATTACTCCAGAGGTTACTCCAGAGGTTACTCCAGAGATTACTCTAGAGATTACTCTAGAGATTACTCTAGAGATTACTCCAGAGATTACTCCAGAGATTACTCCAGAGGTTACTGCAGAGATTACTCCAGAGATTACTCCAGAGATTACTCCAGAGATTACTGCAGAGATTACTCCAGAGATTACTCCAGAGGTTACTCCAGAGGTTACTGCAGAGATTACTCTAGAGATTACTCCAGAGGTTACTCCAGAGGTTACTCCAGAGGTTACTCCAGAGATTACTCTAGAGATTACTCCAGAGATTACTCTAGAGATTACTCCAGAGATTACTCCAGAGATTACTGCAGAGATTACTCCAGAGATTACTCCAGAGGTTACTCCAGAGGTTACTGCAGAGATTACTCTAGAGATTACTCCAGAGGTTACTCCAGAGGTTACTCCAGAGATTACTCCAGAGATTACTCCAGAGATTACTCCAGAGGTTACTCTAGAGATTACTCCAGAGGTTACTCTAGAGATTACTCTAGAGATTACTCCAGAGGTTACTCTAGAGATTACCCCAGAGGTTACTCTAGAGATTACTCTAGAGATTACTCCAGAGGTTACTCTAGAGATTACTCCAGAGGTTACTCTAGAGATTACTCCAGAGATTACTCCAGAGGTTACTGCAGAGATTACTCCAGAGATTACTCCAGAGATTACTCCAGAGGTTACTGCAGAGATTACTCCAGAGATTACTCCAGAGATTACTCCAGAGGTTACTCCAGAGATTACTCCAGAGATTACTCCAGAGATTACTCCAGAGATTACTCTAGAGATTACTCCAGAGGTTACTCCAGAGGTTACTCTAGAGATTACTCCAGAGATTACTCCAGAGGTTACTCCAGAGGTTACTCTAGAGATTACTCCAGAGATTACTCCAGAGGTTACTCTAGAGATTACTCTAGAGATTACTCCAGAGATTACTCCAGAGATTATTCCAGAGATTACTCTATAGATTACTCTAGAGGTTACTCCAGAGATTACTCCAGAGATTACTCTAGAGATTACTCCAGAGATTACTCCAGAGATTACTCCAGAGATTACTCCAGAGATTACTCCAGAGATTACTCCAGAGATTACTCTAGAGATTACTCCAGAGGTTACTCCAGAGGTTACTGCAGAGGTTACTGCAGAGAATACTCCAGAGATTACTCCAGAGGTTACTGCAGAGGTTACTGCAGAGATTACTCTAGCGATTACTCCAGAGGTTACTCCAGAGGTTACTGCAGAGAATACTCCAGAGAATACTCCAGATGTTACTCCAGAGGTTACTGCAGAGAATACTCCAGAGAATACTCCAGAGAATACTCCAGAGATTACTCCAGAGGTTACTCCAGAGGTTACTGCAGAGATTACTCCAGAGATTACTCTAGAGATTACTCCAGAGGTTACTGCAGAGATTACTCCAGAGGTTACTCTAGAGATTACTCCAGAGAATACTCCAGAGATTACTCCAGAGATTACTCTAGAGATTACTCCAGAGGTTACTCTAGAGATTACTCTGGAGATTACTCCAGAGATTACTCCAGAGGTTACTCCAGAGGTTACTCTAGAGATTACTCCAGAGATTACTCTAGAGGTTACTCTAGAGATTACTCCAGAGATTACTCCTGAGATTACTCCAGAGATTACTCCAGAGATTACTCTAGAGATTACTCCAGAGATTACTCCAGAGATTACTCCAGAGATTACTCTAGAGACAGTAGTAAGAAGTTAAACATACTAGTCTTCTCAAAAAACATGGCACAGTGCATTCGGGAAAGTATTTAGACCCCTTGACTTTTTCTACATTTTGTTATGTGACGGACATTCTGAAATGGATTCAATTGTTTTTATTTTCGCTTATCAATCTACACACAATACCCCATAATGACAAAGCAAAACAGGTTTTTAAAAACAGTCTCTCTTTCTCTCTCAAACAGGAACACAATCCAAACTAATACAGTCATTTTTCAGCCGGGCCTGCTGAACAGTAACGTAACCTCGGGCCAAGAGGAGGCTGCCACAAGAGATGAGATTAAGAGGTTTATGTGTATTGGCTGCGTGGAGCAGTGTGGATTAGCAGTTACGGTCCCCACAATGTGCTGATGACCAGGTAGTGAACTTAGTAAATGGAATACAATATTACCACTGTGTCTCTATGAAAGGAAATGAGACGGATGAGTGAAGCACAGCAGCATGGTATGACTGCCTGACCGGGAGACTTGGTGCTGACTGACTGATTGCTAGAGGGCCTAACTGTACATTATCCAGAGCAGAACACTGCTAAGATCTGTCTCTGAGGTCTGAACTGAACACTCACTGATTGTTAAGGGCCTGAATTTTTTATTTAACTAGGCAAGTCAGTTAAGAACAAATTCTTATTTACAATGACAGCCTAGGAACAGTGGGTTACCTGGGGCAGAACGACAGATTTTTACCTTGTCAGCTCGGGGATTCGATCTAGCAACCTTTCGGTTACTGGTCCGATGCGCTAACCACTAGGCTACCTGTCGCCCTAGTAAATAAGTTCAAATCAAATCAAATCAAATGTTATTAGTCACATGCGCCGAATACAACAGGTGTAGACCTTACAGTGAAATACTTACTTACGAGCCCCTAACCGACATTGCAGTTTCAAAAAATACGGACAAGAATAAGAGATAAAAGTAACACGTATTTAAAGAGGAGCAGTAAAAAAATATATTTCGACTTTTAGACTTGGCGCTCCGGTACCGCTTGCCGTGTGGTAGCAGCGAGAACAGTCTATGACTAGGGTGGCTGGGGTCTTTGACAATGTTTAGGGCCTTCTTCTGACACCGCCTGGTATAGAGGTCCTGGATGGCAGGAAGCCTGGCCCCAGTGATGTTCTGGGACGTTCGCACTACCCTCTGTAGTGCCTTGCGGTCGGAGGTCGAGCAGTTGCCATACCAGGCGGTGATGCAACCAGTCAGGATGCTCTCGATGGTGCAGCTGTAGAACCTGTTGAGGATCTGAGGACCCATGCCAAATCTTTTCAGTCTCCTGAGGGGGAATAGGTTTTGTCGTGCCCGCTTCACGACTGTCATGGTGTGCTTGGACCATGTTAGTTTGTTGGTGATGTGGACACCAAGGAACTTGAAGCTCTCAACCTGCTCCACTGCAGCCCCGTCGATGAGAATGGGGGCGTGCACGGTCCTCTTTTTCCTGTAGTCCACAATCAAGTTACTTAATGACTTCAGATAAATGTTCTATACACACACACACCCCAAAAATATTTTCATTGTATTCAAATGCAGCAATTAAAGTAGGCCTAAATGAGAGATTAACCTTTATTAAAAATGACAAATGACCTTCTCCCAAATCAATATCGTCCAAAAGAAAAATCAGGAAATGTACAACAACAAAAAAGGAGCAACACTGAAAACAGATTTTTTTTGTGACATAATTGCAACTTGTACAGGAAAGAGAGAACATGTCTTCAACTCCAACAAGAAGTTCTCAGCCACGCGACACATCTTTCATAAAGAAAGAAGAAAGACAAGACAATTAACAACAGCTCCCATTTTGTTGACTGGGTAACGGAGAGTGGATACAGATGTCTCTCCCATGATACATTGGGGCTAGACAAGCTATTGATTTGGTCTGGGTCGTCTGCTCACTGCGCCGTCATTTCTGTTCATAAAAAGGTACATGGAGAACACAAGTTTGCAAAATAACAGCAGCGTGAGAGTGGACTGGGTGTTGCGTTACGGTGGAAGTCAGTCTAGGTCATGATGAATCACATCAGCCCGGCACACCAACTACAGAGCGGAGCTGGAGAATTGTCTTCATCAGACAGTCAGACAGGGCGTTCATCATTGTACAGCCCCGCTGATGAAGTGACTCGATAACAACACTGCAAGCACAGCACAGCAGCCACAGGTCAAGTACAGGAATGTGTTAGTAGACCATCAGACGGCAGACTACTTTTAAACATTTCACAGTGCAGAAACAGTTATCGGTCGATAGATGGTCGATGTGTTTTGCCATCTATGGTCTCTGAATTGAAGGCAGTTACACTACCGTTTAAAAGGTTTGGGGTCACTTGGAAATGTCCTTGTTTTTAAAAGAAAAGCAAAAAAAAATGTGTCCATTAAAATAACAATAATTACAATTTAGCATTAACACTGGAGTGATAGATGTGCAGAAGATGATGTGCAAGTAGAGATACTGGGGTGCAAAGGAGCAAAAAAACAATATGGGGATGAGGTAGTTGAGTGGGCTATTTACAGATGGGCTATTTACAGATGGGCTATGTACATGTGCAATGATCTGGAAGCTGCTCTGACAGCTGATGCTTAAAGTTAGTGAGGGAGATATGAGTCTCCAGCTTCAGTGATGTTTTGCAGTTCGTTCCAGTCATTGGCAGCAGAGAACTGGAAGGAAAGTGACGAGTGAGATATACCTGATGGAGCGCGTGCTACGAGTGGGTGCTGCTCTGGTGACCAGTGCGATATACCTGCCGGTGCGCGTGCTACGGGTGGGTGCTGCTATGGTGACCAGTGAGATATACCTGCCGGAGCGCGTGCTACGGGTGGGTGCTGCTATGGTGACCAGTGAAATATACCTGCTGGAGCGCGTGCTACGGGTGGGTGCTGCTATGGTGACCAGTGAGCTGAGATAAGGCAGGGCTTTACCTAGCAAAGACTTGTAGATGACCTGGAGCCAGTGGGTTTGGCAACGAGTATGAAGCGAGGGCCAGCCAACGAGAGCATACAGGTCACAGTGATGAGTAGTATATGGGCCTTTGGTGACAAAACGGATAGCACTGTGATAGACTGCATCCAATTTGCTGAGTAGAGTGTTGGAGGCTATTTTGTAAATGACATCGCTGAAGTCATGGATCGGTAAGTATCTGGAGCATCAGCATTTGTGGGTTCAATTACAGGCTCTAAATGGCCGGAAACAAATAACTTTCTTCTGAAACTCATCAGTCTATTCTTGTTCTGAGAAATTAAGGCTATTACATACGAGAAATCTCTCGGTACTTTGCTCTGTTCATCTTTCCCTCAATCCTGACTGGTCTCCCAGTCCCTGCCGCTGAAAAACATCTCCACAAAACGATGCTGCCACCACCATGCTTCACCGTAGGGATGGTGCCAGGTTTCCTCCAGACGTGATGCTGCCACCACCATGCTTCACCGTTGGGTTGGTGCCAGGTTTCCTCCAGACGTGGCACTTGGCATTCAGGCCAAAGAGGTCAATCTTGATTTCATCAGAGAAGAGAATCTTGTTTCTCATGGTCTGAGTCCTTTTGGTGCCATTTGACAAACTTAAAGTGGGCTGTCATGTACCCTTTACTTAGGAGTTATTTCCGTCTGGCCACTCTACCATAAAAGCCTGATTGGAGGAATGCTGCAGAGATGATTGTCCTTCTGGAAGGTTATCCCATCTCCACCGAAGAACTCTGGAGCTCTGTCAGAGTGACAATTGGGTTCTTGGTCACCTACCTTTCCAAGGCCCTTCTCCCGATTGCTCAATTTGGCCGGGCGGCCAGTCTTCGCGGTTCCAAACTTCTTCAATTTAAGAATGATGGAGGCCACTGTGTTCTTTCAATGCTGCATAAATGTTTTGGTACCCTTCCCCAGATCTGTGCCTCGACACAATCCTGTCTCGGAGCTCTATGGACAATTCCTTCGACCTCATGGCTTGGTTTTTGCTCTGACATGCACTGTCAACTATGGGACCTTATATAGACAGGTGTGTGCCTTTCCAAATCATGTCCAATCAATTGAATTTACCACAGGTGGACTCCAATCAAGTTGAAGAAACATCTCAAGGATGATCAATAGAAACTGGATTCACCTGAACTCAATTTCGAGTCTTATAGTAAAGGGACTGAATATTTATGCAAATAAGCTATTTCTGTTTTTTATTTGTAACAATTTCTAAAAACCTGTTTTTGCTTTGTCATTATGGGGTGTTGTGATGTCATTATGGGGTATTGTGATGTCATTATGTGGTGTTGTGATGTCATTATGGGGTGTTGTGTGTAGATTGACGAGGAAAATGTATTATTTAATCCATTTTAGAAAAAGGCTGTAACATATCAAAATGTGGAAAAAGTCAAGGGGTCTGAACACTTTCAGAATGCACTGTATATGTTTCCATTTTTCATATATTCTAAAGCTGCATGATGTGACTCTAATGATGATTTGAAAAAAGTTGCAAATAAACTAAAGCAAAAAATTAAATAAAAGTAACACAATAAAACAACAAAAACAAATCTATATACAGGGTCTATATACAGAGTCAATGTGCAGGGGTACAGGTTAGTCAAGGTAATTTGTTCATGTAGGTAGGGGTAAAGTGACTATGCATAGATAATAAACAGCGAGTAGCAGCAGTGTAAAAACAAATGGGGGGGGGGGGGGTCAATGTAAATAGTCCGGGTGGCAATTTGATAATTTTTTCTACCTATGGGGTAGAAGCTGTTAAAAAGCCTTTAGGGTCGTAGACTTGGTGCTCCGGTACCACTTGCCGTGCGGTGGCAGAGAAAACAGTCTATGACTAGGGTGACTGGAGTCTCTGACAATTTTATGGGCTTTCCTCTGACAATGCCTAGTATATAGGTCCTGGATGGCAGGAAGCTTGGCCCCAGTGATGTACTGGGCCATTCGCACTACCCTCTGTAGTGCCTTATGGTCAGATGCCAAGCAGTTGCCATACCAGGCGGTGATGCAACCGGTCAGGATGCTCTCAATGGTGCAGCTGTATAACTTTTTGAGGATCTGAGGACCCATGCCAAATATTTTCAGTCTCCTGAGGGGGAAAAGGTGTTGTCATGCCCTCCTCACGACTGTCTTGGTGTGTTTGGACCATGATAGCTTGTTGGTGATGTGGACAACAAGGAACTTGAAACTCTCGACCCGCTCCAATACAGCCCCGTTGATGAGAATGGGGCATGCTCGGTCCTCCTTTTCCTGTAGTCCATGATCAGCTCCTTAGTCTTGCTCACATTGAGGGAGAGGTTGTTGTCCTGGCATCACACTGACAGGTCTCTGACCTGTCAGTGTGATGACACCTCCTCCCTATAGGCTGTCTCATCGTTGTAGGTAATCAGGCGTACCACTGTTGTGTCGTTGGCAAACTTAATGATGGTGTTGGAGTTGTGTATGGCCACGCAGTCATGGGCTAACAGGGAGAACAGGAGGGGACTAACCACACACCCCTGAGGGACCCCAGTCTTGAGGATAAGAGTGGCAGACATGTTGTTGCCTACCCTTACCACCTGGGGGAGGACCATCAGGAAGTACAGGATCCAGTTGCAGAGGGAGGTTTTTAGTCCCAGGGTCCAAGACATGAGCTTTGTGGGCACTATGGTGTTGAACACTGAGCTGTAGTCAATGAACAGCATTCTCACATAGGTGTTCCTTTTGTCTAGGTGGGAAAGGACAGTGTGGAGTGCAGTTGAGATTGCGTCATCTGTGGATCTGTTGGGGCGGTATGCGAACTGCAGTAGGTCTCGAGTATGCGGGATGATGCTGTTGATGTGAGCCATGACCAGCCATGGGGCGTAAATAATTTAGGCAGGTTACCTTCGCTTCCTTGGGCACAGGGACTATGGTGGTCTGCTTGAAACATGTTGGTATTACACACTCAGTCAGGGAGAGGTTGAAAATGTCAGTGAAGACACTTGCCAGTTGGTCCGTGCATGCTTTGGGTACACATCCTGGTAATCTGTCTGGCCCCGCGGCTTTGTGAATGTTGACCTGTTTAAAGGTCTTGCTCACATTGGCTACCGAGAGCGTTATTACACAGTCGTACGGAACAGCTGGTGCTCTCATGCATGCTTCAGTGTTGCTTGCCTCAAAGTGAGCATAAAAGACATTTAGCTCGACTGGTAGGCTCGTATCACTGTGCAGCTCATGGCTGGGTTTCCCTTTGTAGTCCATAATAGTTTTCAAGCCCTGCCACAACAGAAGTGGTAGAAATTAGATAAAATGGATTTAAGTTAGCCTGTATTAATAAAGTCCCCGGCCACTAGGAGTGCTGTTTCTGGATGAGAATTGTCTTGTTTTCTTATGGCCTTATACAGCTGGTTGAGTGCGGTCTTAGTGCCAGCATCGGTTTGTGGTGGTAAAAAGATGGCTATGAATAATATAGATCAGAGATCTCTTGGTAGATAGTGTGGTCTACAGCTTATCATAAGGTACTCTACCTCAGGCGAGCAATACCTCAAGATTTCTTTAATATTAGACATTGCGCACCAGCTGTTATTGACAAATAGACACACACCCCGCTCCTCGTCTAACTAGACGTAGCTTCTCTGTCCAGCCGATGCATGGAAAATCCCGCCAGCTCTATATTATCTGTGTCGTTCAGCCACAACTTGGTGAAGCATAAGATAATACCGTTTTTAATGTCCTGTTGGTAGGATAGTCTTGAACGTATATCAGCCATTTTGTTTTCCAATGATTGCACATTGGCCAATAGAATGGATTGCAGTGGCAGTTTACAGTTTACTATGAATTCTCAGCAGGCAGTCCGACCTCGGCTCCATTTTTCTATATGCAAATAATTCCCTTCTTACTGAAGCAGCTCTCACTCACATATCTTAATTCTTGTTAGCCAATGCACATGTTCAGGTCCTTCTCACAGGCATCTCAGCTATGAAGTAGACTCCAAGTGAAGACAGACACATCGGGACACAACTGGCGGGTCCATCTTATCGAATTCCAAGGCGCATATTGAAGATGCTAGAAGAACTGTCCACATGGTGAGTAGGCCCAACGAACAGCAATCTACTATCCCCCATAGTACAAAAGTTGACCTCTTCTATTGGTCAGCTTGTCATTCGGTGCAATAAATCAATATTCCAAACATCTGGGACAGTTGTCGGTTGCAATAGATCTTCAATTTCTACAACACATCAAAAACCAAATTTAAGCAATGTGGCTGATGCAACAGATCAGAACTTTTAGCTTAAACTGTTGATCAACTATTAGGCTATTTCTTCACATTATAAGCGCAGCAATGCGCACACGGCAGTAGGCTATTAGTGTAAGAAATTGTATTAGATATTGGTAACTTGTTTTAACAACTTCTCAACATTACCTATAAGTTGACACAACATACACACCCCCTCTTTCTCTTGGACATATGCTGGACACATAGGACATATACACGGCACCCACAATTCCCCTCCCCCATGACAATCACACAGACACACCCAACCCATGGTTGGACCTCAGGACAAAGAACTCTCAGGAACCAATGGAACGTGGACACCAGGCCTGATCAGGACTACCCAAGACCCAGATCGACCAACCGGAAGGCCGGACTCGCAGATCTACCTACTTTGCTTGTTGACTATATAGTACTGAACATTTCCGGAAACTGTCTCTTTTCCGGACGATTCACTAGGAGTCAGACTGAAAGAGCCTTGCTGCAAGATTTTACTAAGATATCTTTACATGTAATTAAACTGCCTTATTATAAAATTATCCACCTCGTCCTATTGTCTCCTCTTGTTCTCCTGTCAACAGTAAACGTTTTATTAACAGACTTGGAAGCAGAGGATGGTCAAAACATATTTGTATACGGCCCAATAGAAAATCCATCGGACAGGAGACGTGAGGGAGAAATTTATCCAGAGGAGAGGTGACCTTTTCGAGGGAGAATCGCGATTCAACCCACACAGGAAACTGATCAAAGAGCTCGAAACTAAAGAGGTGAGCAGATACCCGTTTAACCAAAATCTGTATATTGTATTATAGCCAATATCTAAATTCAAAGATCAGGAGTACTGTGGTGAGTGTGAATTGTTGCTAAATTTATGTGGAATTGTTTAGAATTTAAGGCATTGTGTACAGATATCTAAGTATTAATAGGTTAAAGACTTATTCACATAGTCTGGCACTACGCGGTATGCTGATCGAGTAGGTGTACAGTGAAGAATAAGCTTTATAACGATTCACATAGTCGGGCCATATTTGACAGTCGATCAGGTAGGGGTTACCGTGAAGAATCCATAATTAAAAGATGGGATCCAAATAGCCGGGCAGTAGTTAGATTTGGCAAATCAGCTAGGTGTTACCGTGACGACCCATAAAAAAAAAAAATATATATATATATATATAACGATTCACACAGTCGGGCCATATTTGACAGTCGATCAGATAGGGGTACCGTGAAGAATCCATACGTTTTCAAATAGTCGTGCAGTAGCTATACTTAGCTAGGTGTTACGTGAGAAATCTAATGTGAATTCAAATAGTCGTGCAGTAGCTATACTTAGCTAGGTGTTACGTGAGAATTCTAATATTGCATGTGTAAGTTGTGTTGTAATTATATGTGTAAGTTGTGTTGTCGCAATGTGGGGGATTGAACGTTCCACGAGACCAATTGCTACTAACTAGCCATATGCTAGTTGAGGCTGTGATAAAGTGACCGCCGTGTCGATGTGTATATATTGCTGTGAAGCAACTATTTTCTGCTGATGAGTTGACCGGATTTTTCCCTCTCCTGCTGTTGATAAATCCCTAAGGGTGAGAATCAATTTGAAAATTATTATAGAAGCGCGTGAATTACTAGTATATTGTCCCTAAAGGAAATTTCTGAAATGTTTTGGCAAAGTATTTAATTAATCGGAAAAAGTTCAAATTAAATCGGAAAAGTTAATAGAAATAATATCTTTCGAATTATATATCATATAATTGCCATTCCAATTATATCAGGAGCGCCTGAATTACTAGTATATTGTCCCCAAAGGAAACTTCTGAAATATTTTGCCAAAGTATTTAATTAATTAAATTAGCGAAAAGCAATAATGTTGTTTTTTTATTAAAAGTACCTAAAACTGTCATTCCAATTATAACAGGAGCGCGTGAATATATTCGTATATTGTTTCAAAGAGAATATAGCTGATATATTGTTGGAAAACGAAAATAATCCATCGAATACACGGCAATAAAATCCTTTGTCCACACGAGTCGGACACGAGACTGAGGGAAGAGAGGGGAAGAAAAATACATCGCTGGTTTCGATCAGTGACGGGCTAAAGTATACAAAGATAATAATAGACCCAGACATAGCTTAACGACAAAATGACCACGACTATCGTCCCCAAACACAAATTCAACGAATATTTAGATCAGAGAATAAAAGACAGAGCAGGCGGGAAATTACACTACAAACCCGTTAAAAAGATTTGGGAGGAAGTAAGGGATAGGATGGACTCAAACAGGTTTTCTTAGTGGAGTCGCCCCATCAAAAGGGCAACTCCTCATTATGGAGAAAGAATTGGAGGAAGCAGTGAAGCAAGGGATAGAATGTGAAGTTGATAAGAATAAGAGTCACTTATAAAAAAAAAAAAAAAAAAAGAAGGGACAAAGCAAAGGGAAAAGGCACAGGCTGAGATGAGAATAGGTTTATGGGCAATTGAGGAAATTAGGAAAGCTCTCCCTTACCGGAAACCTGATACGATGGGAGTGGTCACTGGAGCACCAACTGACACCAAAGAGGGCAGGCCCAATAATAATGATGGCCCACCTACCACCACAGCAACCCCATCGGCCCCCACCCATCTATACCCAGAACTGCCACAGGGAGAGAAAAAAGCACCACCTCCCTATTTTCAAAATCCATTCACTCAGCAATCACCTTCCCCCTTCCAGGGCATGTCTGACGAATATGCTCCATGGCCCTGAAGCTGCTCACCACTAACCTACACTCATCATTGACCTGGACTACTGAAGCATCAAAGGCTTTTGCACTCTTGAAAACAGATCTCTAAGTGGCAGTAGCCTTAACAGCACCTGACTAAAAAAAAACAAGTTCCATCTGGATGTTTCTGAAAAGGAGGGATTTACATCATCCATCCTTTTCCAGAACCTAGAGGGGGAGAGAAGAGTGTTGAGGTATCACTCCTCCAAACTGGACTACATTGAAGAAGGACAAACCACATGTTCCAGGTATGTGGCTGCAGTGGCAAAAGCTATTGGAAAAACAGCCCACATGATAATGTGCCATCCATTGGAAATCCACACCCACCATGGGGTTGCAGCATATCTGATGAGCAAAGAATTCACGTTCAGCGCTGAAAGGAAAACGAAAATCCAGAATAAATGCACACAATCACACATCACATTTGTCAACACTGACAAAAACATGGCAGACGCACTCAATGCTGAAGGTCTACCCCACTCCTGTGCAGAAAGAGCTGCACAGGAACTGAAACGGAGACCTGACCTGGGGAATGAACCACTCACCAACACACACAGATATGGGGAAAGACAATGTGACTAATGGAAAAAGGTACCTGTTAGTTATGGTAGACAGGTTCTCTAAATGGGTTGAGGCAATACCAACAGCAGGGGAGGATGCAAAATAGGTCATTAAGTGGCTGCAAACCAAACTCATGTGTGTTGTTTAATGACAAACGCTCCATGTACCAATAGGGTCGGATGTGTAAATGTCAACTGATTAATGTGTATTGTGTAATGACAAACGCTCCATGTACCAATAGGGTCGGATGTGTAAATGTCAACTGATTAATGGATGTTGTTTAATGATGGGGTTAGTGTACAGGTCACAATCTCATAAGTCTCGTGGAACGCGCCAATCAAATGTATGTGCAGGTTTGAAGTTGATTTGGGTTGAAGTCCTGCCCCTGGCGTTGCTGGCCATGATAGCCTCTCCAGGTGCAGGCACCCATCTCTCTCCTCATGAGACAATGGCTGGAGGAGTCATGCTGGGTTCACCAAGGAAGGGAGGTCATATGCCCGCCCTTGATGTACAACAAATTGTAATGTTTGATAATTGACGGAACTTTCTGCAGCTCTCTCCACACAGATTCACAAGGTCTAACGGGGAAGCAGAAGGGAGATCTGGTACACGGAAGGTAAAAATTGGTGACTGGGTGGGGTTAATGTCCACAAGAGAAAGTGGCTAGAACCCAGGTGGACTGGACTGTACGAAGTGGGGGAGGTTACTTCACACTCAGTCCAGGTCAAAGGTAAATCAGGCGCACCTTGGCACCACCTCACACATTGCACTCCAGCCCCAATCCCTTCTAGAACACGGACAGAAGTCAGAGCTGATTTAAACAGCTTAAATTCGATTCCAAATGAAAACATTCCTGACACAGGTGATGCGGTATCAAACTCCGCCTCCCCTGATAAAGGAACCTCGCCCAGTAAGAGGGATATTTCTCCCTCCCTGGGCAAGGCTAGGGATATCTGGCCCCTTATTTGACATTTGGGGTGCCCCTGGGCACTTTCACATGGTTAATAGAATAAACTATAACCGGATCCCCATGGATGTATGTCACGGACACTCTAGTCTAACTAGGTAATAATAGATTAAAAAATTAAAAAAATCAAAAATTTAGAAAACAATAGTTAAAATAAGAAACTAATATGGCTCAAATTGAGAAGGTTGAATGAGAGTGGGTGGAGAGCTATGCAGAGAATGGACAGAAGATGGCAGTATTGTAGCACCCAAATGGTCTCCCAGCCGACTGGTTGAATGCTGGTGACATAATTTTGTTTTTTGGAGTAAACATTAAGGTTAAGGGTTTCCGTGTACCCAGAGATAAGATATCTTAAAAGAATACACTCATATGGGAATAGGAGTTTTACTTTCTGAGTTTTATTTAGGCAAGGGACTTTGAGAAGATAAAGGGTTCTTTTGGTATGTTTAGATATGGAACACGAATGTAGGTGTAACATTTTGACCTGTTTTCTGTTTCCATTGCATTTTCCGGCGACTTGATCACTCGCGGGGAAATGTGGTGAGAATAATGAGATTGTGTCATTTGGGATACTAGTTTTGAGGTAAATTGATTATAATAGAGTTTATAACTCTTGACCATAAGGTAAGCATTTGTATTGGCCATTAGAAGATAGAGATAGGTTAATTAAGGTTATGTTAGGACTTTAAAGATTGACACTATAAGACCTGTTGTTATTTTTAAATCCATGCAGATAAAGTCAAAACAGTGAAACACTTAGTTAATATTGTAAAGGAACACATAGAAAAAGGCAGACAGATGGGTCTACCCCGCACTGTTGAGACCTTGAAGGTTTGAGAGCAGAGTGGGGAGGGTGGACCAGGAAATGAGCAAGGTAGGCTGTGAAATAAGATAGGAGAGAAAGGGGTTAACATATATAAGCAGCACAGATACATTTCAAAGTAGATAAGTCACTTGACAGAGAATTGGAAAAGAATAGATATGAATGTACGCCCAAGGGAGAATTGGATATGCGGGGAATAAAAGGGACGTTCCTAGAATATGATGTACTAAGTTATTATTTAGAGTAGGTAAGGTTGATACCTGGCCAGAGCCAGGTATCAAACGAAGGAGGGTACATTGTGGACTAGGAAAGGATGGGGCCTATTGGATAATAAACTTATTTAAAATTAAACATTTATAGCTAAAAATTAGGCATAGAAGTTAAATATATAATCAGAAAGAACAAATGAGGAACTGTTTGCTAACCAGACCTGTATGTCCAAGAGTTTATACATTGCAGGTGAATTAAGGGAGAAGGTGAATCACTCGACCTGGGGGCATATCGCACTTGGAGGGTGAGACACACTGACACTGCCGAATGATCACAGAGTTAAGGAGAAGAACTGTTGCTAATAAAGCTCAGGGGTCAACTCCTTAATGAAGAATTCCCTGACCCCGACCTTTCCTCACTGTGTTCGTTCATAGAAGTGAAAGTGTTGCTTGATCTCTGGCTGATGATGTGTTCTCTGGGAGAGGGTGGGGTTTTACAGAACTGCTTGTAGTCCTGAGCTGTCTGATCAGGATACGATGGGGATGATACCATCGCAGTGCTGCCAGAACCACCACCAGTTCCAACGGACCAGGGTTCAGCCGGCCTCCTCCACCACTTCAAGACCAAGTCCCACGCCATCACCTAAGCTCTCCAATCTGGTACAGATAATAAATATAAAAGACATCTCAGATAGTGAACATTTGGGGACTGAAACTGTTTATGAGGAAAGGGAGAATATGTGTTTGGCCTACAAAACACTTAATAGAAAGGACTGTGTAGTATGTGGACATGCCAGACCTATTCTGGCTGCTCACCCATTTGTCCTAAGTAATGGGGAAGGTTGGATGTGCATCCAAATTTAACCCTGTGTAAAACTCTGAGTCTTGTGTTCCCAGAAGTCCCTCCCCTGAAGGACCATGGGGAGTTAAGGCATATGGGGGACATAACAGCTGTAACACTGGTACAGGTAGAGGTATAGACTATGGAGGGCTCCCTGCTACTACCTGCATCACTAATACCACTATTAACTAGAGGTGTTGCTGATGTATGGTGGATGTGTGGACCTGCCAGGCGGTTGACCCCATTTTTGAAAGGAAATTGTCGTTGCTCATGTGTTTTGGCCAGTCTGATACCACCGTTGCCTATTATGATAGCTAATCAACTTCTGGGAAGCTACACAGGACACAGAGGCTTGTGACCAACCCAGGAGACGGCAGAAACGTGACGCTCCTTGGTCCGAGGGTACAGATAACATGCACACCAACCTGTTGGGGGTCCCAATAGGGGTCCCCCACGAATTCCAGACATTAACCAGGAATGATGGCCTGTGGCATCTGATGCCCATCATTGGCCCAGCTATTGTTGATGTTAAAACAAAAGGTCTGGATCAATTATAAACACACCCACACAGGACTTACAGGGATGGCTGAACAATTGGATGCTGCCTCACAAACCAGTAGACACAATAGACTAACACTGGACATAAGTCTGGCCAACAAGGGAGGTGTAACAGTGTTGCACGTTTGTTCCTAACAATACTAGTCCGGATCGGAGCATTTCAAAAGCTCTGAGTGGGTTGGCAAGGTTATCAGTGGAGATGAAGGGTCTTGCAGGTGTGGATGAGAGTGGACTGTTCCCCTGGCTGGGTGGTTGTTTTGGTAAGTACACTGCAATGATGATTACTGGATTTCTGACATTAGTTGTTGTTTTTCATTTCTGTGTTGCCTGTATCATACCTTGTTTGAAGAAGTTTGTTACAGATGTGTAAGGAGCCTCTAGTATGATGCCGTTGCTTGATGCTCCAGTTGGAGAGGCTGATACGAAAACGAGCTTCCGCAGGAGAGTGGGCTGACAGAGGAGGACCCTTGGTTTGCTGTAGTTGATGTTGAATGAATAAAAAGTGATGTTTGTCCTCCCTGTTGTGAAGGTTTGAAGTTCCCGGGTGGCGACGAGCCCACCTGGTACAGGTTGCATAGAGGGATGGACCTGAGGGTTTAACATATTCTCGTTTTTTGGTTTACTAATGTGTGGTTGGCCACTCCAGGGGTAGTTATTGGAGTGGTCTCCTTTTTGGTCCTTGCTCATTTACGACTCAACTTACATTGATGCTATTGGTCTCCAAAGGGGGTGCCAGATGAATATAAACTGGCGGACCAAGTGACAGCTGGGTTTGAATCATCATTTTGTTGGTGGTGTACAGTTAATAAAAATGTGGACAATATTAACTACATTCATTTTAATGTCCAGAAACTGGGCAATTGGACTCAACAAGGCTTCGAGGCGGTCCATGGACAATTGGCAGCTACGTCCCTGATGGCATTTCAAAATAGAATCGCGGTTGATATGATATTGGCTGAACGGGGGGGGAGGTCTGTGCAATGTTTGGTGAACAGTGTTGTACTTTCATTCCCAATAACACAGCTACGGATGGGAGTCTAACTGTAGCATTGGAGGGACTTCGTACCCTTAATGGTAAGATGAAACAGCATTCTGGAGTGGACACTACTATGTGGGACTCATGGATGGATGCTTTTGGTAAATATAAGACGCTGGTTTCCTCCATCCTAGTATCAATTTCTGTTTTTGCGGCCATTCTTGTACTTTGTGGATGCTGTTGCATACCATGTGCGCGCACGCTTGCTAGCCGTGTTATAACTGCCGCCATAGACCCTAATCAGGAAAGGGCCCAAATGTTCCCATTGCTTGATGATGGGGAAGCTGGACCTGTCTATCTATTTGAGGACTAAGATACTTTTATGTCACGTCTCTTGTGAGACGTGAAGAGAGGGAATCAAAAATTTGTCTTCTGACAAATTTTATCCCATAGCTTTGTCTTTTTATACTTTTATGTCACGTCTCTTGTGAGACGTGAAGAGAGGGAATCAAAAATTTGTCTTCTGACAAATTTTATCCCATAGCTTTGTCTTTTTATACTTTTATGTCACGTCTCTTGTGAGACGTGAAGAGAGGGAATCAAAAATTTGTCTTCTGACAAATTTTATCCCATAGCTTTGTCTTTTTATACTTTTATGTCACGTCTCTTGTGAGACGTGAAGAGAGGGAATTAAAAATTTGTCTTCTGACAAATTTTATCCTTTAGTTTTGTCTTTTATATACTTTTATGTCACGTCTCTTGTGAGACGTGAAGAGGGGGATTTGTAAGAAATTGTATTAGATATTGGTAACTTGTTTTAACAACTTCTCAACATTACCTATAAGTTGACACAACATACACACCCCCTCTTTCTCTTGGACATATGCTGGACACATAGGACATATACACGGCACCCACAATTCCCCTCCCCCATGACAATCACACAGACACACCCAACCCATGGTTGGACCTCAGGACAAAGAACTCTCAGGAACCAATGGAACGTGGACACCAGGCCTGATCAGGAATACCCAAGACCCAGATCGACCAACTGGAAGGCCGGACTCGCAGATCTACCTACTTTGCTTGTTGTCTATATAGTACTGAACATTTCTGGAAACTCCCTCTTTTCCGGACGATTCACTAGGAGTCAGATTGAAAGAGCCTTGCTGCAAGATTTTACTAAGATATCTTTACATGTAATTAAACGGCCTTATTATATAATTATCCACCTCGTCCTATTGTCTCCTCTTGTTCTCCTGTCAACAGTAAACGTTTTACTAACAGACTTGGTAGCAGAGGATGGTTAAAACATATTTGTATACGGCCCAATAGAAAATCCATCGGACAGGAGACGAGAGGGAGAAATTTATCCAGAGGAGAGGTGACCTTTTCGAGGGAGAATCGCGATTCAACACACACAGGAAACTGATCAAAGAGCTCGAAACTAAAGAGGTGAGCAGATGCCCGTTTGACCAAAATCTGTATATTGTATTATAGCCAATATCTAAATTCAATGATCAGGAGTACTGTGGTGAGTGAATTGTTGCTAAATTTATGTGGAATTGTTTAGAATTTAAGGCATTGTGTACAGATATCTAAGTATTAATAGGTCAAAGACTTATTCACATAGTCTGGCACTACGCGGTATGCTGATCGAGTAGGTGTACAGTGAAGAATAAGCTTTATAACGATTCACATAGTCGGGCCATATTTGACAGTCGATCAGGTAGGGGTTACCGTGAAGAATCCATAATTAAAAGATGGGATCCAAATAGCCGGGCAGTAGTTAGATTTGGCAAATCAGCTAGGTGTTACCGTGAAGACCCATAAAAAAAAAATTAAAAAAATATAACGATTCACACAGTCGGGCCATATCTGGCAGTCGATCAGATAGGGGTACCGTGAAGAATCCATAATTAATCTAATGTGGTTTCAAATAGTCGTGCAGTAGCTATACTTAGCTAGGTGTTACGTGAGAAATCTAATGTGGTTTCAAATAGTCGTGCAGTAGCTATACTTAGCTAGGTGTTACGTGAGAAATCTAATGTGTTTTCAAATAGTCGTGCAGTAGCTATACTTAGCTAGGTGTTACGTGAGAAATCTAATGTGATATTGCATGTGTAAGTTGTGTTGTAATTGTATGTGTAAGTTGTGTTGTCGCAATGTGGGGGATTGAACGTTCCACGAGACCAATTGCTACTAACTAGCCATATGCTAGTTGAGGCTGTGCTAAAGTGACCGCCGTGTCGATGTGTATATATTGCTGTGAAGCAACTATTTTCTGCTGATGAGTTGACCGGATTTTTCCCTCTCCTGCTGTTGATAAATCCCTAAGGGTGAGAATCAATTTGAAAATTATTATAGAAGCGCGTGAATTACTAGTATATTGTCCCTAAAGGAAATTTCTGAAATGTTTTGGCAAAGTATTTAATTAATCGGAAAAAGTTCAAATTAAATCGGAAAAGTTAATAGAAATAATATCTTTCGAATTATATATCATATAATTGCCATTCCAATTATATCAGGAGCGCCTGAATTACTAGTATATTGTCCCCAAAGGAAACTTCTGAAATATTTTGCCAAAGTATTTAATTAATTAAATTAGCGAAAAGCAATAATGTTGTTTTTTTATTAAAAGTACCTAAAACTGTCATTCCAATTATAACAGGAGCGCGTGAATATATTCGTATATTGTTTCAAAGAGAATATAGCTGATATATTGTTGGAAAACGAAAATAATCCATCGAATACACGGCAATAAAATCCTTTGTCCACACGAGTCGGACACGAGACTGAGGGAAGAGAGGGGAAGAAAAATACATCGCTGGTTTCGATCAGTGACGGGCTAAAGTATACAAAGATAATAATAGACCCAGACATAGCTTAACGACAAAATGACCACGACTATCGTCCCCAAACACAAATTCAACGAATATTTAGATCAGAGAATAAAAGACAGAGCAGGCGGGAAATTACACTACAAACCCGTTAAAAAGATTTGGGAGGAAGTAAGGGATAGGATGGACTCAAACAGGTTTTCTTAGTGGAGTCGCCCCATCAAAAGGGCAACTCCTCATTATGGAGAAAGAATTGGAGGAAGCAGTGAAGCAAGGGATAGAATGTGAAGTTGATAAGAATAAGAGTCACTTATAAAAAAAAAAAAAAAAAAAGAAGGGACAAAGCAAAGGGAAAAGGCACAGGCTGAGATGAGAATAGGTTTATGGGCAATTGAGGAAATTAGGAAAGCTCTCCCTTACCGGAAACCTGATACGATGGGAGTGGTCACTGGAGCACCAACTGACACCAAAGAGGGCAGGCCCAATAATAATGATGGCCCACCTACCACCACAGCAACCCCATCGGCCCCCACCCATCTATACCCAGAACTGCCACAGGGAGAGAAAAAAGCACCACCTCCCTATTTTCAAAATCCATTCACTCAGCAATCACCTTCCCCCTTCCAGGGCATGTCTGACGAATATGCTCCATGGCCCTGAAGCTGCTCACCACTAACCTACACTCATCATTGACCTGGACTACTGAAGCATCAAAGGCTTTTGCACTCTTGAAAACAGATCTCTAAGTGGCAGTAGCCTTAACAGCACCTGACTAAAAAAAAACAAGTTCCATCTGGATGTTTCTGAAAAGGAGGGATTTACATCATCCATCCTTTTCCAGAACCTAGAGGGGGAGAGAAGAGTGTTGAGGTATCACTCCTCCAAACTGGACTACATTGAAGAAGGACAAACCACATGTTCCAGGTATGTGGCTGCAGTGGCAAAAGCTATTGGAAAAACAGCCCACATGATAATGTGCCATCCATTGGAAATCCACACCCACCATGGGGTTGCAGCATATCTGATGAGCAAAGAATTCACGTTCAGCGCTGAAAGGAAAACGAAAATCCAGAATAAATGCACACAATCACACATCACATTTGTCAACACTGACAAAAACATGGCAGACGCACTCAATGCTGAAGGTCTACCCCACTCCTGTGCAGAAAGAGCTGCACAGGAACTGAAACGGAGACCTGACCTGGGGAATGAACCACTCACCAACACACACAGATATGGGGAAAGACAATGTGACTAATGGAAAAAGGTACCTGTTAGTTATGGTAGACAGGTTCTCTAAATGGGTTGAGGCAATACCAACAGCAGGGGAGGATGCAAAATAGGTCATTAAGTGGCTGCAAACCAAACTCATGTGTGTTGTTTAATGACAAACGCTCCATGTACCAATAGGGTCGGATGTGTAAATGTCAACTGATTAATGTGTATTGTGTAATGACAAACGCTCCATGTACCAATAGGGTCGGATGTGTAAATGTCAACTGATTAATGGATGTTGTTTAATGATGGGGTTAGTGTACAGGCCACAATCTCATAAGTCTCGTGGAACGCGCCAATCAAATGTATGTGCAGGTTTGAAGTTGATTTGGGTTGAAGTCCTGCCCCTGGCGTTGCTGGCCATGATAGCCTCTCCAGGTGCAGGCACCCATCTCTCTCCTCATGAGACAATGGCTGGAGGAGTCATGCTTGGTCCACCAAGGAAGGGAGGTCATATGCCCGCCCTTGATGTACAACAAATTGTAATGTTTGATAATTGACGGAACATTCTGCAGCTCTCTCCACACAGATTCATATGGTCCAACGGGGAAGCAGAAGGGAGATCTGGCACACGGAAGTTAAAATTGGTGACTGGGTGGGGTTAATGTCCACAAGAGAAAGTGGCTAGAACCCAGGTGGAATGGACAGTACGAAGTGAGGGAGGTTACTTCACACTCAGTCCAGGTCAAAGGTAAATCAGGCGCACCTTGGCACCACCTCACACATTGCACTCCAGCCCCAATCCCTTCTAGAACACTGACAGAAGTCAGAGCTGATTTAAACAGCTTAAATTCGATTCCAAATGAAGACATTCCTGACACAGGTGATGCGGTATCAAACTCCGCCTCCCCTGATAAAGGAACCTCGCCCAGTTAGAGGGATATTTCTCCCTCCCTGGGCAAGGCTAGGGATATCTGGCCCCTTATTTGACATTTGGGGTGTCCCTGGGCACTTTCACATGGTTAATAGAATAAACTATAACCGGATCCCCATGGATGTATGTCACGGACACTCTAGTCTAACTAGGTAATAATAGATTAAAAAATTAAAAAAATCAAAAATTTAGAAAACAATAGTTAAAATAAGAAACTAATATGGCTCAAATTGAGAAGGTTGAATGAGAGTGGGTGGAGAGCTATGCAGAGAATGGACAGAAGATGGCAGTATTGTAGCACCCAAATGGTCTCCCAGCCGACTGGTTGAATGCTGGTGACATAATTTTGTTTTTTGGAGTAAACATTAAGGTTAAGGGTTTCCGTGTACCCAGAGATAAGATATCTTAAAAGAATACACTCATATGGGAATAGGAGTTTTACTTTCTGAGTTTTATTTAGGCAAGGGACTTTGAGAAGATAAAGGGTTCTTTTGGTATGTTTAGATATGGAACACGAATGTAGGTGTAACATTTTGACCTGTTTTCTGTTTCCATTGCATTTTCCGGCGACTTGATCACTCGCGGGGAAATGTGGTGAGAATAATGAGATTGTGTCATTTGGGATACTAGTTTTGAGGTAAATTGATTATAATAGAGTTTATAACTCTTGACCATAAGGTAAGCATTTGTATTGGCCATTAGAAGATAGAGATAGGTTAATTAAGGTTATGTTAGGACTTTAAAGATTGACACTATAAGACCTGTTGTTATTTTTAAATCCATGCAGATAAAGTCAAAACAGTGAAACACTTAGTTAATATTGTAAAGGAACACATAGAAAAAGGCAGACAGATGGGTCTACCCCGCACTGTTGAGACCTTGAAGGTTTGAGAGCAGAGTGGGGAGGGTGGACCAGGAAATGAGCAAGGTAGGCTGTGAAATAAGATAGGAGAGAAAGGGGTTAACATATATAAGCAGCACAGATACATTTCAAAGTAGATAAGTCACTTGACAGAGAATTGGAAAAGAATAGATATGAATGTACGCCCAAGGGAGAATTGGATATGCGGGGAATAAAAGGGACGTTCCTAGAATATGATGTACTAAGTTATTATTTAGAGTAGGTAAGGTTGATACCTGGCCAGAGCCAGGTATCAAACGAAAGAGGGTACATTGTGGACTAGGAAAGGATGGGGCCTATTGGATAATAAACTTATTTAAAATTAAACATTTATAGCTAAAAATTAGGCATAGAAGTTAAATATATAATCAGAAAGAACAAATGAGGAACTGTTTGCTAACCAGACCTGTATGTCCAAGAGTTTATACATTGCAGGTGAATTAAGGGAGAAGGTGAATCACTCGACCTGGGGGCATATCGCACTGGGAGGGTGAGACACACTGACACTGCCGAATGATCACAGAGTTAAGGAGAAGAACTGTTGCTAATAAAGCTCAGGGGTCAACTCCTTAATGAAGAATTCCCTGACCCCGACCTTTCCTCACTGTGTTCGTTCATAGAAGTGAAAGTGTTGCTTGATCTCTGGCTGATGATGTGTTCTCTGGGAGAGGGTGGGGTTTTACAGGACTGCTTGTAGTCCTGAGCTGTCTGATCAGGATACGATGGGGATGATACCATCGCAGTGCTGCCAGAACCACCACCAGTTCCAACGGACCAGGGTTCAGCCGGCCTCCTCCACCACTTCAAGACCAAGTCCCACGCCATCACCTAAGCTCTCCAATCTGGTACAGATAATAAATATAAAAGACATCTCAGATAGTGAACATTTGGGGACTGAAACTGTTTATGAGGAAAGGGAGAATATGTGTTTGGCCTACAAAACACTTAATAGAAAGGACTGTGTAGTATGTGGACATGCCAGACCTATTCTGGCTGCTCACCCATTTGTCCTAAGTAATGGGGAAGGTTGGATGTGCATCCAAATTTAACCCTGTGTAAAACTCTGAGTCTTGTGTTCCCAGAAGTCCCTCCCCAGAAGGACCATGGGGAGTTAAGGCATATGGGGGACATAACAGCTGTAACACTGGTACAGGTAGAGGTATAGACTATGGAGGGCTCCCTGCTACTACCTGCATCACTAATACCACTATTAACTAGAGGTGTTGCTGATGTATGGTGGATGTGTGGACCTGCCAGGCGGTTGACCCCATTTTTGAAAGGAAATTGTCGTTGCTCATGTGTTTTGGCCAGTCTGATACCACCGTTGCCTATTATGATAGCTAATCAACTTCTGGGAAGCTACACAGGACACAGAGGCTTGGGACCAACCCAGGAGACGGCAGAAACGTGACGCTCCTGGATCCGAGGGTACAGATAACATGCACACCAACCTGTTGGGGGTCCCAATAGGGGTCCCCCACGAATTCCAGACATTAACCAGGAATGATGGCCTGTGGCATCTGATGCCCATCATTGGCCCAGCTATTGTTGATGTTAAAACAAAAGGTCTGGATCAATTATAAACACACCCACACAGGACTTACAGGGATGGCTGAACAATTGGATGCTGCCTCACAAACCAGTAGACACAATAGACTAACACTGGACATAAGTCTGGCCAACAAGGGAGGTGTAACAGTGTTGCACGTTTGTTCCTAACAATACTAGTCCGGATGGGAGCATTTCAAAAGCTCTGAGTGGGTTGGCAAGGTTAACAGTGGAGATGAAGGGTCTTGCAGGTGTGGAGGAGAGTGGACTGTTCCCCTGGCTGGGTGGTTGTTTTGGTAAGTACACTGCAATGATGATTACTGGATTTCTGACACTAGTTGTGGTTTTTCATTTCTGTGTTGCCTGTATCATACCTTGTTTGAAGAAGTTTGTTACAGATGTGTAAGGAGCCTCTAGTATGATGCCGTTGCTTGATGCTCCAGTTGGAGAGGCTGATACGAAAACGAGCTTCCGCAGGAGAGTGGGCTGACAGAGGAGGACCCTTGGTTTGTTGTAGATGATGTTGAATGAATAAAAAGTGATGTTTGTCCTCCCTGTTGTGAAGGTTTGAAGTTCCCGGGTGGCGACGAGCCCACCTGGTACAGGTTGCATAGAGGGATGGACCTGAGGGTTTAACATATTCTCGTTTTTTGGTTTACTAATGTGTGGTTGGCCACTCCAGGGGTAGTTATTGGAGTGGTCTCCTTTTTGGTCCTTGCTCATTTACGACTCAACTTACATTGATGCTATTGGTCTCCCTAGGGGGTGCCAGATGAATATAAACTGGCGGACCAAGTGACAGCTGGGTTTGAATCATCATTTTGTTGGTGGTGTACAGTTAATAAAAATGTGGACAGAATTAACTACATTCATTTTAATGTCCAGAAACTGGGCAATTGGACTCAACAAGGCTTCGAGGCGGTCCATGGACAATTGGCAGCTACGTCCTTGATGGCATTTCAAAATAGAATCGCGGTTGATATGTTATTGGCTGAACGGGGGGGGGGGGTCTGTGCAATGTTTGGTGCACAGTGTTGTACCTTCATTCCCAATAACACAACTACGGATAGGAGTCTGACTGTAGCATTGGAGGGACTTCGTACCCTTAATGGTAAGATGAAACAGCATTCTGGAGTGGACACTACTATGTGGGACTCATGGATGGATGCCTTTGGTAAATATAAGACGCTGGTTTCCTCTATCCTAGTATCAATTTCTGTTTTTGCGGCCATTCTTGTAATAACTGCAGCCATAGACCCTAATCAGGAAAGGGCCCAAATGTTCCCATTGCTTGAGGATGGGGAGGCTGGACCTGTCTATCTATTTGAGGACTAAGATACTATTATGTCACGTCTCTTGTGAGACGTGAAGAGAGGGAATCAAAAATTTGTCTTCTGACAAATTTTATCCCTTAGCTTTGTCTTTTTATACTTTTATGTCACGTCTCTTGTGAGACGTGAAGAGAGGGAATCAAAAATTTGTCTTCTGACAAATTTTATCCCTTAGCTTTGTCTTTCCATACTTTTATGTCACGTCTCTTGTGAGACGTGAAGAGAGGGAATTAAAAATTTGTCTTCTGACAAATTTTATCCTTTAGTTTTGTCTTTTATATACTTTTATGTCACGTCTCTTGTGAGACGTGAAGAGGGGGATTTGTAAGAAATTGTATTAGATATTGGTAACTTGTTTTAACAACTTCTCAACATTACCTATAAGTTGACACAACATACACACCCCCTCTTTCTCTTGGACATATGCTGGACACATAGGACATATACACGGCACCCACAATTCCCCTCCCCCATGACAATCACACAGACACACCCAACCCATGGTTGGACCTCAGGACAAAGAACTCTCAGGAACCAATGGAACGTGGACACCAGGCCTGATCAGGACTACCCAAGACCCAGATCGACCAACCGGAAGGCCGGACTCGCAGATCTACCTACTTTGCTTGTTGACTATATAGTACTGAACATTTCCGGAAACTGTCTCTTTTCCGGACGATTCACTAGGAGTCAGACTGAAAGAGCCTTGCTGCAAGATTTTACTAAGATATCTTTACATGTAATTAAACTGCCTTATTATAAAATTATCCACCTCGTCCTATTGTCTCCTCTTGTTCTCCTGTCAACAGTAAACGTTTTATTAACATTAGCGTGAATGTTCCAAAATGCCATCAATTTGCGGGAAAATATTGTTCTCAAAAGGGACCGCAAACGCGATTATGCATATAATGCTTAATTATAAAAGGTGTATTTTTATGGGGAACTTGAAACTCACGGGCCGCCTATGTATGCCAGTTAGGCTCTACGCCGGTTGTAAAGCAAATTAATGTGCTTAATTTTAAGAAGTTATTTGGCCACTTTAGTTGATACAAACAAACCTTATCTCGGAACAGGGCCATGCAAAAAGTAATACTATGCATTTAAATAGCGAATGGAGGACGCTTTTCCCGTGGTTAATTTTCATGCTAGCCAGGTAGGCTATACTCCTGTTGTAAAGGTAAGCAACGTGCTTATCTTGTCTATTATTGTTCTGTATAATGTAATGTTCTGTGTGGACCCCAGGAAGAGTAGCTGCACTTTAGTAACAGCTAATGGGGATCTGAATAAAATACAATCAAAATAATATATAGGCGATGAGTGGAGAGAAAAGATGAGCGGGTCGAAGAGACAGAAGTGAATACAGAGCTACAGAAGTTTATTGAACATGCTACAGAGGAAAAGCAGAACACACACACGATAGAAGAGAAACATCTAAAACAAGTCCGACCAAATCTCCCGTTAGAAAATTATTTTAATTGTGCCGCTTCCAAACTATATCTGAATCTTACATTTCCAGAGATGTAAAAATTAAACTAATATAGAAAATATACGCGACTTTTTCCCTCTTGAAAACATACATTTCTAGATACGTTTATCCAGCAAATTGAGGTTGTGGGACTCTTACAAACCATAGCGGGTATTATATGTAGGTCTGCTTAAAATAACTGTATAAGGAATTAATGTCGTTGATAATGAATCAGGTCCTGTACCTTATCTTATTTTTTTTTTCTCCTCACAGATATATTTTGTATATCAGAGAGGTTCATTCAAATGTTGATTCATTTCCTTTGTGATACAACTGTAAATGAAAAAGACTAAAAAAGGCACAAACTTTGGTCCCAACCAGGGTTGTCCCTCCTCTAACAGCAACACGTTGACGTCACAACAGGTTCTAGTTCGCTAACCTCCTTCCAACACATGCAACAGCGGAGTTTTGGTATCACTTTATTTGAAACTGTATGTCACAAAACAGTCCTAATATTGTCATGACATTTGCTTTGTGTCGTGTGTAATGACGATATTGTGACAGTTAAGTGCAGTTCAAATTAGTAAAGTATTACAAATATATGTTTTATTCCAAGAACTAGAGAGAGCAGGCAGTAGAAGCTTAGAAAACCACTCACCTCTTACCCATGTGTACATGAATGTGATGAAAAACAAGGGAAGTAAAAACCTATAAATCGCACATTAAGACTATTTTAGTAAAATGTGTAAACTAAAAAAATTAAATAAAATAAAAAAAACGGGGAAAATAAACTAGGGTTAAATCAGTATTGTTCGTTGTTTGTCTACAAGAAGCGTTCAAGCAACGTGGTCTAAATTATCTAAAATAAAATACTCAACTTCAATCTCATATTGTTCCCCACTCCACAACAACCGCAGTGAATTTAACCAAAAAAAAGGAGAGAAAAAAAAACCTCCACAAATTGAACAGCAACTGAAAAAGGCAAAACTTGGGTGGCAGAAACATACAAACTACACAGTGACACGGGAGAAGAGACAAATCATGTTAAATTTCACATCAAAATTAATGTGCCTCAAAATCAGACAGGGATTCATGTCAATATTTGGATGTAAAAAATAATTGATAGTCTGGTAAGGCACATATCTTGTAGAACTAATCATAGTCAAAAGAGGCGCCCATGTCCATTCATCCACCCTTCGTAATGAGAAGGTAGAAAAGGCAAATAGTTTGCTGATCATACAAATGGGTTATAGGATTAACACAGGGGTCAGGATCAGGGGGTATGGGGTTAACACAGGGGTCAGGATCAGGGGGTATGGGGTTAACACAGGGGTCAGGGGGTATGGGGTTAACACAGGGGTCAGGGGGTATGGGGTTAACACAGGGGTCAGGGGGTATGGGGTTAACACAGGGGGTCAGGGGGTATGGGGTTAACACAGGGGGTCAGGGGGTATGGGGTTAACACAGGGGTCAGGGGGTATGGGGTTAACACAGGGATCAGGGGGTTAACACAGGGGTCAGGGGGTATGGGGTTAACACAGGGGTCAGGGGGTATGGGGTTAACACAGGGGTCAGGGGGTTAACACAGGGGTCAGGGGGTTAACACAGGGGTCAGGGGGTTAACACAGGGGTCAGGGGGTTAACACAGGGGTCAGGGGGTTAACACAGGGGTCAGGGGGTTAACACAGGGGTCAGGGGGTTAACACAGGGGTCAGGGGGTTAACACAGGGGTCAGGGGGTTAACACAGGGGTCAGGGTCAGGGGGTATGGGACTAACACAGGGGTCGGGAATCAGGTGAAGGGGTTTAAAATGTCCTCAAAACATAGAAGTACAACAATTTCTTCTCCCCGATTTGAGTTTCTGGTTCTCTCTGAAGGAATGACTGATAACACTTTGAAACAATAAAGTCAAAATGTGGTCCTCAAGCGTCTGGAACGAGTCAACGGGGTTAACAAATGCCAGCCAAAATCTGCTAGGGAAAAAACAGAAAGCGATGTTGTGGAGGATCGTTATGCCGGTTTAGATGGTGGATTTGGAGAAGGAGACTCTCAGGTGATGGTTGTCACCCATGTTGTAATTGTGGAGGTCGATCAGACCCTGGATGGCCTCTTCCACCGTCGACATCTGGAGCAGCGCCATTTTGTGATCCCTGGGAAGAGAAGAATGGTTGAACACATCGAAATACAACTTGGATCCGTCGCAAACCGTTCCATCAGCATGTCGTGTATATTCTGCTCTGCTCTCAACCACCCCACAGCCTCACAGAATGGACAGGAACACAGAGCTACGGCGTGTCTCATCACTCCCTGGAGCTAGCCACAGAGCTACGGCGTGTCGGAATCAATTCTCAAGTTCATTCACAACCAATTGAAGAACAACCGTAGCTCAGTTCTGTTATTATATAGTGGTGAAGAGAGACGTACTGAAAGAACTTGAAAGCGTTCACAGTTCCCCCGGCGTTGGAGAACAGCAGTCGGAGGTCTTCCTCGGTTACGTCCGTTCTGTGGAAACACGTGAATTTAGCATTTTAAGGACACAGCCAACCCAGACACAGACCATAACTTTTCTTTAACTAGTCAAATCAGTTAAGAACAAATTCTTATTTTACAATGACAGCCTAACCCCGGTCGACGCTGAGCCAATTGTGCGCCGCCCGATGGGACTCCCAGTCACGACCGGTTGTGACACAGCCTGGAATCGTACCAGGGTCTGTAGTGACGCCTCTAGCACTGAAATGCAGTGCCTTAGACCGCTGCGCCACTCGGGAGCCCTAAGACTTCACTGATCTAAGAACAGTTTTGTATTAGCTCATAATGGTTATTCTTAGGATTTGAACATGGTAAGCAGATCCTGTGTCTGTTGGTGTATTCCCTTTGAGATAAAGTTCCCTTAACTTTTCTTCCAGGTATAGATGTTGTCTCAGATGACCTTCCCCAGGGTCAGATGACCCTCCCCAGGGTCAGATTACCAGATGACCCTCCCCAGGGTCAGATGACCCTCCCCAGGGTCAGATTACCAGATGACCCTCCCCAGGGTCAGATGACCCTCCCCAGGGTCAGATTACCAGATGACCCTCCCCAGGGTCAGATGACCCTCCCCAGGGTCAGATTACCAGATGACCCTCCCCAGGGTCAGATGACCCTCCCCAGGGTCAGATTACCAGATGACCCTCCCCAGGGTCAGATGACCCTCCCCAGGGTCAGATTACCAGATGACCCTCCCCAGGGTCAGATGACCCTCCCCAGGGTCAGATTACCAGATGACCCTCCCCAGGGTCAGATGACCCTCCCCAGGGTCAGATTACCAGATGACCCTCCCCAGGGTCAGATGACCCTCCCCAGGGTCAGATGACCCTCCCCAGGGTCAGATGACCCTCCCCAGGGTCAGATGACCCTCCCCAGGGTCAGATGACCCTCCCCAAATCCTAGTGAGAAAGAACAAAACTGTACTTAAAATCAGTGTCTAGGGGAATACACTAGACACAGGAGGTGTTTACCATGTCCGAATCCTAACAATAACCATTATGAGTTAATACAAAACTGTTCTTAGATCAGTGTGCAGTGTAGGGGCCATGTGGTAGACTTACGGGATGTTGGAGAGGTGAAGAGTAGTGGTGGGAGGGAAAATGTTCTGAAAGTTCTTGGAGCCGGGCTTCTTGAAGCGGTGCAGGGGCGAGTTAGTGAAGTCTTTGGTGAGGCCCTGGTCATCCAGTCCATCTCTGGGCAGCTGCACTGAGGTGTGCTTAGACAGAGCCACCCTGATGGCTTTCCCATGCATCTTCTGCCCATTCAGGTGACTCATAGCTGGAAGCATTTCATTTGTACCGAGTGAGTTTTTAATACAGCAGTACTTGTGTCCCAAGACAATCACCCCCCGCATTTAGGAGAGAATCTACTTTAAAAAGAATGGAACAATCAATCAACTAGACACTAAATAAATCTGGGGAGATGTCCTTTTTATCCGTCAATAAACATGAGACAATGGAGGAGGACCATGTTACCTAGCCGGGGCCGGGGCCTTACCTAGCCGGGGCCTTAACTAGCCCGGGCCGTGGCCTTACCTAGCCGGGGCCTTAACTAGCCCGGGCCGTGGCCTTACCTAGCCGGGGCCTTAACTAGCCCGGGCCGTGGCCTTACCTAGCCGGGGCCTTAACTAGCCCGGGCCGTGGCCTTAACTAGCCCGGGCCGTGGCCTTAACTAGCCCGGGCCGTGGCCTTACCTAGCCGTGGCCTTACCTAGCCCGGGCCGTGGCCTTACCTAGCCGGGGCCGTGGCCTTACCTAGCCGGGGCCGTGGCCTTACCTAGCCGGGGCCGTGGCCTTACCTAGCCGGGGCCGTGGCCTTACCTAGCCGGGGCCGTGGCCTTACCGGGCCGGGGCCTTAACTAGCCCGGGCCGGGGCCTTAACTAGCCCGGGCCGGTGTCTTACCTAGCCGGGGCCGTGGCCTTACCTAGCCGGGGCCGTGGCCTTACCTAGCCGGGGCCTTAACTAGCCCGGGCCGGGGCCTTAACTAGCCCGGGCCGGGGCCTTAACTAGCCCGGGCCGGGGCCTTAACTAGCCCGGGCCGGTGTCTTACCTAGCCGGCGGGGCCTTACCTAGCCGGGGCCGGTGTCTTACCTAGCTGGGCTTGGTTGGCATCAGCCATCTGTATCAGAGCACTGTCTTTCTTATTGTAGAGGATCTTCACCCTCTGGGCATCGCCATACACCCCTAGGTTAAAGTCATGAGCAGACGAGAGGAGGGCGAGGAAGAGGAGGAAGAGGAGACAGTGAGGAAACACTTTAGCACTTGAGATAGGGGGAAAGTTTAGGCAAGGCAGAGACAGAGTAAGAGGCTAGATAGAGAGAGTCTGAATGTAGGCTAGAGATCATTCATCAGAATTAACATTTGAAGAGATGTTGACAAGAGGTGTGTGTGTGTGTTAAGGACAGATTGAGACATCCCCATAAACAGATAAGTTAATGACATGTTTGGCTAATTAAACTACTGTACAGGCTATGCCAAATCAATGTACCATGCATTAACACAAATCTATTGATGGGTCAATTTCGATAGCCAAAGAGAGACAGAGAACCAAACCAAATGTAACAGAGGAGCAACAACAAACAACAACAAACTACAAGTCAAAACAATTAGTGCAATATGTAAAAGAACAAAATAAAAAGTGAACGTCTCTTTAGAACAGAAATAAGCAACAGAAAGCTAACGACAACATACCGAAGAGAGTAAACAGACTTTGGGGCGTAACCATCTTTAGAAGAGAAGAGAGCAAGCAGCAGAAGACAGGAAGACAGGTAGAAGAGTCGGAGCGGAGCGGAGGTAGAGAGCGGAGATGGACAGATCATCCAGAACGGAGGAGGGTGGTTTCCCGTAGAATGGTGAAGGTGGTCATGGAGTATGGTTCAAGGCAGTTAATTTGGGGATAAAGGAACAGGTTTTGTTCAAGCACCAAGCATGAGCAGGGGGTTATAGAGATGGAGGGATGGATGGATGGATGGATAGATGGAGGAGCGAGATAGAGGGGGGAGGGATGAACGGTAGGTAGGTGGGGAGGGAGGGAGAGAGAGAGCGCGAGAGGGTAGGTAGGTGGGGAGGGATGAAGGGTAGGTAGGTGGGGAGGGATGAAGGGTAGGTAGGTGGGGAGGGATGAAGGGTAGGTAGGTGGGGAGGGAGGGAGAGAGCGCGAGAGGGTAGGTAGGTGGGGAGGGAGGGAGAGAGCGCGAGAGGGTAGGTAGGTGGGGAGGGAGAGAGAGAGAGATGAAGGGTAAGTAGGTGGGGAGAGAGAGAGATGAAGGGTAAGTAGGTGGGGAGAGAGAGAGATGAAGGGTAAGTAGGTGGGGAGAGAGAGAGATGAAGGGTAAGTAGGTGGGGAGAGAGAGAGATGAAGGGTAAGTAGGTGGGGAGAGAGAGAGATGAAGGGTAAGTAGGTGGGGAGAGAGAGAGATGAAGGGTAAGTAGGTGGGGAGAGAGAGAGATGAAGGGTAAGTAGGTGGGGAGAGAGAGAGATGAAGGGTAAGTAGGTGGGGAGAGAGAGAGATGAAGGGTAAGTAGGTGGGGAGAGAGAGAGATGAAGGGTAAGTAGGTGGGGAGAGAGAGAGATGAAGGGTAAGTAGGTGGGGAGAGAGAGAGATGAAGGGTAAGTAGGTGGGGAGAGAGAGAGATGAAGGGTAAGTAGGTGGGGAGAGAGAGAGATGAAGGGTAAGTAGGTGGGGAGAGAGAGAGATGAAGGGTAAGTAGGTGGGGAGAGAGAGAGATGAAGGGTAAGTAGGTGGGGAGAGAGAGAGATGAAGGGTAAGTAGGTGGGGAGAGAGAGAGATGAAGGGTAAGTAGGTGGGGAGAGAGAGAGATGAAGGGTAAGTAGGTGGGGAGAGAGAGAGATGAAGGGTAAGTAGGTGGGGAGAGAGAGAGATGAAGGGTAAGTAGGTGGGGAGAGAGAGAGATGAAGGGTAAGTAGGTGGGGAGAGAGAGAGATGAAGGGTAAGTAGGTGGGGAGAGAGAGAGATGAAGGGTAAGTAGGTGGGGAGAGAGAGAGATGAAGGGTAAGTAGGTGGGGAGAGAGAGAGATGAAGGGTAAGTAGGTGGGGAGAGAGAGAGATGAAGGGTAAGTAGGTGGGGAGAGAGAGAGATGAAGGGTAAGTAGGTGGGGAGAGAGAGAGATGAAGGGTAAGTAGGTGGGGAGAGAGAGAGATGAAGGGTAAGTAGGTGGGGAGAGAGAGAGATGAAGGGTAAGTAGGTGGGGAGAGAGAGAGATGAAGGGTAAGTAGGTGGGGAGAGAGAGAGATGAAGGGTAAGTAGGTGGGGAGAGAGAGAGATGAAGGGTAAGTAGGTGGGGAGAGAGAGAGATGAAGGGTAAGTAGGTGGGGAGAGAGAGAGATGAAGGGTAAGTAGGTGGGGAGAGAGAGAGATGAAGGGTAAGTAGGTGGGGAGAGAGAGAGATGAAGGGTAAGTAGGTGGGGAGAGAGAGAGATGAAGGGTAAGTAGGTGGGGAGAGAGAGAGATGAAGGGTAAGTAGGTGGGGAGAGAGAGAGATGAAGGGTAAGTAGGTGGGGAGAGAGAGAGATGAAGGGTAAGTAGGTGGGGAGAGAGAGAGATGAAGGGTAAGTAGGTGGGGAGAGAGAGAGATGAAGGGTAAGTAGGTGGGGAGAGAGAGAGATGAAGGGTAAGTAGGTGGGGAGAGAGAGAGATGAAGGGTAAGTAGGTGGGGAGAGAGAGAGATGAAGGGTAAGTAGGTGGGGAGAGAGAGAGATGAAGGGTAAGTAGGTGGGGAGAGAGAGAGATGAAGGGTAAGTAGGTGGGGAGAGAGAGAGATGAAGGGTAAGTAGGTGGGGAGAGAGAGAGATGAAGGGTAAGTAGGTGGGGAGAGAGAGAGATGAAGGGTAAGTAGGTGGGGAGAGAGAGAGATGAAGGGTAAGTAGGTGGGGAGAGAGAGAGATGAAGGGTAAGTAGGTGGGGAGAGAGAGAGATGAAGGGTAAGTAGGTGGGGAGAGAGAGAGATGAAGGGTAAGTAGGTGGGGAGAGAGAGAGATGAAGGGTAAGTAGGTGGGGAGAGAGAGAGATGAAGGGTAAGTAGGTGGGGAGAGAGAGAGATGAAGGGTAAGTAGGTGGGGAGAGAGAGAGATGAAGGGTAAGTAGGTGGGGAGAGAGAGAGATGAAGGGTAAGTAGGTGGGGAGAGAGAGAGATGAAGGGTAAGTAGGTGGGGAGAGAGAGAGATGAAGGGTAAGTAGGTGGGGAGAGAGAGAGATGAAGGGTAAGTAGGTGGGGAGAGAGAGAGATGAAGGGTAAGTAGGTGGGGAGAGAGAGAGATGAAGGGTAAGTAGGTGGGGAGAGAGAGAGATGAAGGGTAAGTAGGTGGGGAGAGAGAGAGATGAAGGGTAAGTAGGTGGGGAGAGAGAGAGATGAAGGGTAAGTAGGTGGGGAGAGAGAGAGATGAAGGGTAAGTAGGTGGGGAGAGAGAGAGATGAAGGGTAAGTAGGTGGGGAGAGAGAGAGATGAAGGGTAAGTAGGTGGGGAGAGAGAGAGATGAAGGGTAAGTAGGTGGGGAGAGAGAGAGATGAAGGGTAAGTAGGTGGGGAGAGAGAGAGATGAAGGGTAAGTAGGTGGGGAGAGAGAGAGATGAAGGGTAAGTAGGTGGGGAGAGAGAGAGATGAAGGGTAAGTAGGTGGGGAGAGAGAGAGATGAAGGGTAAGTAGGTGGGGAGAGAGAGAGATGAAGGGTAAGTAGGTGGGGAGAGAGAGAGATGAAGGGTAAGTAGGTGGGGAGAGAGAGAGATGAAGGGTAAGTAGGTGGGGAGAGAGAGAGATGAAGGGTAAGTAGGTGGGGAGAGAGAGAGATGAAGGGTAAGTAGGTGGGGAGAGAGAGAGATGAAGGGTAAGTAGGTGGGGAGAGAGAGAGATGAAGGGTAAGTAGGTGGGGAGAGAGAGAGATGAAGGGTAAGTAGGTGGGGAGAGAGAGAGATGAAGGGTAAGTAGGTGGGGAGAGAGAGAGATGAAGGGTAAGTAGGTGGGGAGAGAGAGAGGGAAGGAAAATGTAAATGTAAAAAACAAAGTAAGGGAGGGAGACAAATTAAAATACAGGTCAGTACACAGGAAATGATGCAGGAGTTTGGTCAGACTGACTGGTTCATGTACTTTATCACAACTAAACAAGCAAATAAACTGGGCCAAATGTAAATCATCCCCTTGACAAACATGGGTAAGGTACAGTCAATGTCAAAATCATACGAGTTATAGCCTAGCAATGAAGAAACAAAAAAGGCATGCGATAGGCTAGCGCATGAAGTCCAGGATCAGTCGGTGTGTAGTAAAGGGTATGAAATGAAGATAACTAGTAGGAAGCAGTCAAAACTCTGGTTAGTATCATCCACATGCAAGAACAGACAGGAAACCACCTGGAAGCACTATGGCATCCATAGATCATGTGTGACCCCACAGACATACATGTCAACAGGGTGTGGGGCCCCAAAAACAATAACTGCAAGTCAAAGTATCTGAAATACGGGGTCCTCCCCAGAGACAGAGAGGTAAAGTCAGGAGAGGAGAGAGAGACAGTTACATCTCAGTACAGTACAGCAAAAGGAGAAAGAGAGAATAGGAGAGTTAACCAGCTTCAACTCAACATGGCAGAGAGGAGAGTTAACCAGCTTCAACTCATCATGGCAGAGAGGAGTTAACCAGCTTCAGCTCAACATGTCAGAGAGAAGAGATGAGTGTGTTAACCAGCTTCAGCTCAACACGGCAGAGAGGAGAGATGAGAGTTAACCAGCTTCAGCTCAACATGGCAGAGAGGAGTGTTAACCAGCTTCAGCTCAACATGGCAGAGAGGAGAGTGTTAACCAGCTTCAGCTCAACATGGCGGAGAGAGGAAAGATTAGAGTGTTAACTTCTTGTGAATAGGGGGGCGGTTTTCACTTTGAAAAAAATCGTGCCCAAATTAAACGGCCTCGTACTCTGTTCTAGA
Source organism: Salvelinus fontinalis (assembly GCF_029448725.1). Lineage (NCBI taxonomy): Eukaryota > Metazoa > Chordata > Actinopteri > Salmoniformes > Salmonidae > Salvelinus > Salvelinus fontinalis. The sequence goes on from NC_074671.1 coordinate 7,351,121, forward strand.
TCATACAATATGCATATTATTATTACTATTGGGTAGAAAACACTCAGAATGTTTCTAAAACTGTTTGAATTATATCTGTGAGTTAAACAGAACTCATTTGGCAGCAAACTTCCAAACAGGAAGTGAAAAATCTGAAAACGAGGCTTTGTTTCAGGGCCTGCCTATTCAACTGGCTTTTATTTATCGATATGTATGCACTTCATACGCCTTCCACTAGATGTCAACGGGCAGTGGAATGTTGAATGGGGTGTCTAGCTTGATCTGAGGCCGAATAAGAGCTTTTGGAGTGACAGGTCCGGTATTTTGTTTGTTTTCGACGGCGCGCGGGGGACCTCGACATTGTCTTCTGAAAAGCGTTCGGTATACACGGCGAATTGCTCCGGCTCTGATTTTATTTGATACATATGAGAAAAACATCATAAAGTAGTGGATTTTTCAACCGAGTTTGATCAGTTTATTGGGACTTTTGGAATTTTTCATTCTTTGCGCCAAGAGATGATGGGCATGTTCGCGCCACAATGCTAGCCAAAGTTGCTAATTCGACAGAAGAAAAGGACATTCTAAAACCAAACAACGATTTAATCTGGAAATAGGACTCTTTGTACAACATTCTGATGGAAGCTCAGCAAAAGTAAGACACAATTTATGATGTTATTTCGTAGTTCTGTGTAATATGTTGACTCCAACTCGGCGGAGAATAGGTGAGCGCTGTCTCACAATAATGCATTTTGTATGTTGTAGTAAAGTTATTTTAAAAAAATCTAACACAGCAGTTGCATTAAGAACCAGTGTATCTTTCGTTTGCTGTACAACATGTATTTTTTGGTAAAGTTTATGATGAGTTCTTTGATTAGGTGACTGTCCAAAATATCTCTGGAGATTTTGGTGAATAGTTGCTACGTATTCACAATGTATAACCACGATTTGCAGCTCTAAATATGCATATTTTCGAACTAAACATAAATGTATTGTATAGCATGATGTTATAAGACTGTCATCTGATGAAGTTGTTCAAGGTTAGTGATTCATTTTATATCTATTTTGTCGGTTTTGTGAAAGCTATTTTGTCGGGGAGTAAATGGCATTGTGTGTTTGGCTATTGTAGTGAGCTAATAGAAATATACGTTGTGTTTTCGCTGTAAAACACTTCAAATCTGAAATATTGGCTGGATTCACAAGATGTTTATCTTTCATTTGCTGTACACCATGTATTTTTCAGAAATGTTTTATGATGAGTATTTATGTATTTCACATTGCTCTCTGTAATTATTCTGGCTGCTTTGGTGCTATTTGTGATGGTGGCTGCAATGTAAAACCATTATTTGTAGCTATAAATATGCACATTTTCGAACAAATCTATTGTATAACATGATGTTATAAGACTGTCATCCGATGAAGTTGTTTCTTGGTTAGTGATTAATTATATCTATATTTGTGGGTTTTGTGAAAGCTACCTATGCGGTGGAAAAATTGTGAAAATATGCCGTTGTGCGTTTGGCTATTGTGGTTAGCTAATAGAAATACATAGTGTTTTCGCTGTAAAACATTTTTAAAAAATCGGAAATGATGGCTGGATTCACAAGATGTTTATCTTTCATTTGCTGTATTGGACTTGTGATTTCATGAAAATTATATTATATCCCTGTCCCGTTAGGCTAGGCTAGTCAGCTTTTTTAATGAGGATGCTCCCGGATCCGGGATGGGTATTAACTTCTTTTGAATAGGGGGCGCTGTTTTCACTTTGGGAAAAAATCGTGCCCAATTTAAACGGCCTCGTACTCTATTCTAGATCGTACAATATGCATATTATTATTACTATTGGATAGAAAACACTCAAGTTTCTAAAACTGTTTGAATTATATCTGTGGGTAAAACAGAACTCATTTGGCAGCAAACTTCCAGACAGGAAGTGAAAAATCTGAAAACGATGCTCTGTTCCAGGGCCTGCCTATTCAATTGCTTAATATTTATGGATTTGCATGCACTGCATACGCCTTCCACTAGATGTCAACAGGCAGTGGAAGGTGGAATGGGGTGTCTAGCTTGATCTGAGGTCGAACAAGAGCTCTTGGAATGACGTGACCAGAATTTCCTTTCTCTACCTAGGCGCGGGAAGGACATCAGCATTGGCTTCTGAAAAGCGAGCGGTATAGACGGTGGATGTCTCCGGCTCTGATTTTATTTGATAGATGTGATAAAAACATCATAAAGTAGTTTTTTTCAACCGAGTTGTATCAGTTTTTTCAACGTTTATTGCGACTTTTGGAATTTTCCTTTCTTTGCGTCTGGAGAAGATGGGCATGTTTGCGCCACATGGCTAGCTAAGGTTGCTAATTCGGCAGGAGAGAAGGACATTCTAAAACCAAACAACGATTTATTCTGAACAAAGGACTCCTTGTACAAGATTCTGATGGAAGCTCAGCAAAAGTAGGAACAGTTTATGATGTTATTTCGTATTTCTGTGGAAAATGTTGAGTCCTATTTTCCACCCTTTTTGCGGGCGCTGTCTCGCTATAACGTAAGCTGTTTGTTATGCTAAAGTTATTTTTAAAAATCTAACACAGCGGTTGCATTAAGAACTAGTGTATCTTTCATTTGCTGCACAACATGTATTTTTTAGTAAAGTTTATGATGAGTTCTTTGGTCAGATTAGGTGAGTGCCCAAAATATCTCCGGACAATCTGGTGAATCGATGCTACATATTCACAATGTATAACCACGTTTTGCAGCTCAAAATATGCACATTTTCTAGCAAAACATATGTGTATTGTATAACCTGACGTTATAGGACTGTCATCTGATGAAGTTGGTCAAGGTTAGTAATTCATTTTATATATTTTGCTGGTTTTTGCGATCGCTACCTTTTGCTGCTGATAAATGCATTTGTGTGTTTGGCTATTGTGGTAAGCTAATATAATGCTATATTGTGTTTTCGCTGTAAAACACTTTTAAAAAATCGGAAATATTGGCTGGATTCACAAGATGTTTGTCTTTCATTTGCTGTACACCATGTATTTTACATAAATGTTTTATAATGAGTATTTAGGTATTTCACGTTGCTCTCTGTAATTATTCTGACTGCTTTGGTGATAGTTTTGATGGTAGCTGCAATGTAAAACTATGATTTATACCTCAAATATGCACATTTTCGAACAAAACATACATTTATTGTATAACATGTTATAAGACTGTCATCTGATGAAGTTGTTTCTTGGTTAGTGACTAATTATATCTCTATTTGGACGGTTTTGTGATAGCTACCTATGCGGTAGAAAAATTGTGAAAATATGCGGTTGAGTCTTTTGCTATTGTGGTTAGCTAATAGAAATACATTGTGTTTTCGCTGTAAAACATTTTAAAAATCAGAAATGATGGCTGGATTCACAAGATGTTTATCTTTCATTTGCTGTATTGGACTTGTGATTTCATGAAAATTATATTATATGATATCCCTGTCGCGTTAGGCTAGGCTATGCTAGTCAACTTTTTTGATGAGGAGGATCCCGGATCCGGGAGAGAGAAGCGGTAGAGGTTTAAGTAAAGGTTAACCAACTTCAGCTCAACATGGCGGAGAGAGGAGAGAGGAGAGTGTTAACCAGGTTCAGATCAACATGGCGGAGAGAGGAGAGAGGAGAGTGTTAACCAGCTTCAGATCAACATGGCAGAGAGAGGAGAGAGTAGAGTGTTAACCAGCTTCAGATCAACATGGCAGAGAGAGGAGAGTGTTAACCAGCTTCAGATCAACATGGCAGAGAGAGGAGAGAGTAGAGTGTTAACCAGCTTCAGATCAACATGGCAGAGAGAGGAGAGAGTAGAGTGTTAACCAGCTTCAGATCAACATGGCAGAGAGAGGAGAGAGTAGAGTGTTAACCAGCTTCAGATCAACATGGCAGAGAGAGGAGAGAGTAGAGTGTTAACCAGCTTCAGATCAACATGGCAGAGAGAGGAGAGAGTAGAGTGTTAACCAGCTTCAGATCAACATGGCAGAGAGAGGAGAGTGTTAACCAGCTTCAGATCAACATGGCAGAGAGAGGAGAGAGTAGAGTGTTAACCAGCTTCAGATCAACATGGCAGAGAGAGGAGAGAGTAGAGTGTTAACCAGCTTCAGATCAACATGGCAGAGAGAGGAGAGAGTAGAGTGTTAACCAGCTTCAGATCAACATGGCAGAGAGAGGAGAGAGTAGAGTGTTAACCAGCTTCAGATCAACATGGTGGAGAGAGGAGAGAGTAGAGTGTTAACCAGCTTCAGATCAACATGGCAGAGAGAGGAGAGAGTAGAGTGTTAACCAGCTTCAGATCAACATGGCAGAGAGAGGAGAGAGTAGAGTGTTAACCAGCTTCAGATCAACATGGTGGAGAGAGGAGAGAGTAGAGTGTTAACCAGCTTCAGATCAACATGGCAGAGAGAGGAGAGATTAGAGTGTTAACATGGCAGACAGAGGAGAAAGAGAGAGGCTCAGTCTGCACTGGCAGGCTTCGACATGTATATGGAGAGATGGAGAACGAGGAGATAGTGTTGGTTTGTGATAAGCGTTTGGCCTACGTCTGGAGGGGGTAGATAAATCATTACTGACCTCTTCGTTGAGGTTGGAGGCCAGGAGCACGCCGCTGGAGCCAGAGTGACCAGACAGAGCTACCCTCCCTGCAGCAGCAGCCGCCGCTGCAGCAGCATTCAGCGGGCTCAGGCCACCTGGAGAGGTCAGAGGGGTCAGGAATTAGACCCAACACGAAGGAGCCAAGGATGAATTCAGCTCACCCTGGGCTAGTGAGGATAGAGATTTCCCTTTAGGACCAACGGAAAGGTCACCCTGGGCTAGTGAGGGCAGAGATTTCCCTTTAGGACCAACAGAAAGGTCACCCTGGGCTAGTGAGGGCAGAGATTTCCCTTTAGGGCCAACAGAAAGGTCACCCTGGGCTAGTGAGGACAGAGATTTCCCTTTAGGACCAACGGAAAGGTCACCCTGGGCTAGTGAGGACAGAGATTTCCCTTTAGGACCAACAGAAAGGTCACCCTGGGCTAGTGAGGGCAGAGATTTCCCTTTAGGACCAACAGAAAGGTCACCCTGGGCTAGTGAGGGCAGAGATTTCCCTTTAGGACCAACAGAAAGGTCACCCTGGGCTTGTGAGGATAGAGATTTCCCTTTAGGACCAACAGAAAGGTCACCCTGGGCTAGTGAGGACAGAGATTTCCCTTTAGGACCAACAGAAAGGTCACCCTGGGCTAGTGAGGACAGAGATTTCCCTTTAGGACCAACAGAAAGGTCACCCTGGGCTAGTGAGTACAGAGATTTCCCTTTAGGACCAACAGAAAGGTTACCCTGGGCTAGTGAGGGCAGAGATTTCCCTTTAGGACCAACAGAAAGGTCACCCTGGGCTAGTGAGGACAGAGATTTCCCTTTAGGACCAACAGAAAGGTCACCCTGGGCTAGTGAGGACAGAGATTTCCCTTTAGGACCAACAGAAAGGTCACCCTGGGCTAGTGAGGACAGAGATTTCCCTTTAGGACCAACAGAAAGGTCACCCTGGGCTAGTGAGGACAGAGATTTCCCTTTAGGACCAACAGAAAGGTCACCCTGGGCTAGTGAGGGCAGAGATTTCCCTTTAGGACCAACAGAAAGGTCACCCTGGGCTAGTGAGGACAGAGATTTCCCTTTAGGACCAACAGAAAGGTCACCCTGGGCTAGTGAGGACAGAGATTTCCCTTTAGGACCAACAGAAAGGTGGAAAATATGCAAAGTCTGCCCACCCAGAGACCTGGGCGAGGTAAAACAAATGTTTCCCTGGCAGTCAGGTAGACGGGTACAGACAGTCCAGTAATAGTGATTCCACCTGACACTAGACAAGGATCATGTTAACAAACATGAACAGAGAAACAAACCTCACAGAACCAGAGATGTAAAAAGCAGAGCTGGCCCCTAAACCAGTGTCACGCTTCCAACTTCCAGACACCATGAGTCCCAAAGAACACGCCAGAGAGGAAGAGGGGGGGTCTACCAGCGATCTTACCGAGCAGAGAGGGGGGGGGGTCTACCTGGGATCTTACCGAGCAGAGAGGGAGGGGGTCTACCTGGGATCTTACCGAGCAGAGAGGGGGGGGGTCTACCTGGGATCTTACCGAGCAGAGAGGGGGGGGGTCTACCTGGGATCTTACCGAGCAGAGAGGGGGGGGGGTCTACCTGGGATCTTACCGAGCAGAGAGGGAGGGGGTCTACCTGGGATCTTACCGAGCAGAGAGGGAGGGGGTCTACCTGGGATCTTACCGAGCAGAGAGGGAGGGGGTCTACCTGGGATCTTACCGAGCAGAGAGGGAGGGGGTCTACCTGGGATCTTACCGAGCAGAGAGGGGGGGGGTCTACCTGGGATCTTACCGAGCAGAGAGGGGGGGTCTACCTGGGATCTTACCGAGCAGAGAGGGGGGGGGTCTACCTGGGATCTTACCGAGCAGAGAGGGGGGGGGTCTACCTGGGATCTTACCGAGCAGAGAGGGAGGGGGTCTACCTGGGATCTTACCGAGCAGAGAGGGAGGGGGTCTACCTGGGATCTTACCGAGCAGAGAGGGAGGGGGTCTACCTGGGATCTTACCGAGCAGAGAGGGAGGGGGTCTACCTGGGATCTTACCGAGCAGAGAGGGGGGGGGTCTACCTGGGATCTTACCGAGCAGAGAGGGGGGGGGTCTACCTGGGATCTTACCGAGCAGAGAGGGAGGGGGTCTACCTGGGATCTTACCGAGCAGAGAGGGGGGGGGTCTACCTGGGATCTTACCGAGCAGAGAGGGGGGGGGTCTACCTGGGATCTTACCGAGCAGAGAGGGGGGGGTCTACCTGGGATCTTACCGAGCAGAGAGGGGGGGTCTACCAGGGATCTTACCGAGCAGAGAGGGGGGGGGGTCTACCTGGGATCTTACCAAGCAGAGAGGGGGGGGTCTACCTGGGATCTTACCGAGCAGAGAGGGGGGGTCTACCTGGGATCTTACCGAGCAGAGAGGGAGGGGGTCTACCTGGGATTTTACCGAGCACAGAGGGGGGGGTCTACCTGGGATCTTACCGAGCAGAGAGGGAGGGGGTCTACCTGGGATCTTACCGAGCAGAGAGGGGGGGGGGTCTACCTGGGATCTTACCGAGCAGAGAGGGAGGGGGTCTACCTGGGATCTTACCGAGCAGAGAGGGGGGGGGGTCTACCTGGGATCTTACCGAGCAGAGAGGGAGGGGGTCTACCTGGGATTTTACCGAGCACAGAGGGGGGGGTCTACCTGGGATCTTACCGAGCAGAGAGGGAGGGGGTCTACCTGGGATCTTACCGAGCAGAGAGGGGGGGTCTACCTGGGATCTTACCGAGCAGAGAGGGGGGGGGGGTCTACCTGGGATCTTACCAAGCAGAGAGGGGGGTCTACCTGGGATCTTACCAAGCAGAGAGGGGGGGTCTACCTGGGATCTTACCGAGCAGAGAGGGAGGGGGTCTACCTGGGATCTTACCGAGCAGAGAGGGGGGGGGTCTACCTGGGATCTTACCGAGCAGAGAGGAGGGTGTCTACCTGGGATCTTACCGAGCAGAGAGGAGGGGGTCTACCTGGGATCTTACCGAGCAGAGAGGAGGGTGTCTACCTGGGATCTTACCGAGCAGAGAGGAGGGGGTCTACCTGGGATCTTACCGAGCAGAGAGGAGGGGGTCTACCTGGGATCTTACCGAGCAGAGAGGGGGGGGGGGGGGTCTACCTGGGATCTTACCGAGCAGAGAGAGGGGGGGGGGTCTACCTGGGATCTTACCGAGCAGAGAGTTTGAGTCCTTGCCTTGGAAGGCAGCAGCCATGTTGGGGTCCATGGCAGGCTGTCCGTCCCCGGCGGGGAGCTCTGGCCGGGTGTAGTCACGGCTCTTGTCGTTGTTGTACTTGACGTTCAGGTTGACCAGCTTGGAGTAGTCGATGCGGAGCGTACAGCACGAGTTGTAGATGTTCTGACCATCCAGGGCCTGAGGAACAATGGAACGATTCCACTTGAGTTTATTTGCCATATGTAATGATAAGTGAAGTATAACCGGAAATCTTTGCAAAACAGCAACTATACAAATTATAAAACTCAGTACATAACAAATTGATAATGAACGATGAAAAGTCCCACTCACTATTTTGGCTTGCTGGGCGGTCGGTGGGTCGTTGAACTGCAGCAGAGCCTGGAACTGATTGTTCTTGGTGAATGTGATTATCTTCATGACCGTGCCGAACTTTGAGAAGATCTGACCCCCGAAGAAAAAAAAAAACAGCAGCAATACAAAAATATTGAAAATACAACCTCTACGAAATAGCTGATGTATAACTATCAGATGTAATATAAAACTACTGTTAAAAAACATTCTCATTTTGTAATGAGATGAAAGGGCAGGAGGTGGTAGTCAAGTTGTTATGTCACATGCAAGTGACAAGTACAGTGAAATGCCTTTCATGCAAACTCAAAACCCAACAGTGCAATAATCAATAACAATGTGAATGGCCAGGCACCGTCTCTGCCTGGCCGGTTCCCCTCTCTGCCTCTAACCCTATTACAGGGGCTGAGTCACTGGCTTACTGGTGCTCTTCCATGCCGTCCCTAGGAGGGGTGCGTCACTTGAGTAGGTTGAGTCACGTGATATCCCCTGTCCGGTTTTTCGCGTCCCCCCTTACCACACCTCCTGATATAGATGTCCTGGATGGCAGTGAGCTCGGCCCAAGAGATGCACTGGGATGTCCACACCACCTCCTGTGGAACCATGCAATCGAGGGCGGTGCCATTGCCCAGTGAAAATGCTCTCAAATGGTACAGAGGAATTTGAGGGCCCATTTTATCTGTCTTAATGCTGTTGCGTCTTCTTTGGGCCATTTGAAGTCTTTAGTGATTTGGACACCAAGGAACTCGAAGCTCTCGACCTGCTCCACTGCAGGCTTGTCGATGTGGATTGGGGGCGTTCCGAGTCTTGTTGGTAGCAAATCTGCGATCGGAGGTCGTCCATTTTATTGTCGAGTGACTGAATGTTGGCCAGCGGATTGGGGGGGGGGGGGGGGCAGAGGTAGCTGGTTTTACCTTTGCCTTAATCTCACCAGGATACGCCACCCCCTTTTGCCTCTAAAGCCGACGTTTCCGCTTGGGTAGCCTGAAAATTGGGTCGAAATTACAGAGAGCCCAGGGAAGATGAGTAGAAGTTGAAGCCGGATATGGAGTAAGTAACTGCTGGTCTGATGTTCAAAAGTTATTGTCGGTTGTAAGAATTAATAGTGCATACATTTAATAGTGCATGAAAATAAAGCAAAAAGAAGCAAAAATAATCACAAATAGCAAAGTTTGGTCGGAGCTTGCAAAACGGCTGCCATCCAGGACAGCGCCATTGATTCGGATCACGTCTGTACAAAATGGAGGATAATCACAATATTTTTTATATTGCATTCATTAATCTGGCATCTGACTGACAAACCTATTAGAAAAACTAAAAATACATAGTGAATGTAGGTTACCTGCTGCAGCACATCCAGAGTGACTGGGTAGAACATGTTGTCAATGATTATTCTGAGCACAGGGCTTGATGCAGCGGTTAGATCCGCAATGGAGCCTGACGTAGGAGTACCACCTCCTTGGACCGCTGACACCGCCTGCAGGACGGCCTGGGCCCGCTGGTTTCCACTATCTGTTTTGAGTTGTTTGTGGTTGGAGTACTGGATGAATACGGGGACGTTCCGAACATGCGGTGTCACAGTAGAGTAGTAGTTGATCATGGTTATTGCTGCTTCCTCTGTCCCCAGCTCCAAGAAAGCCTGAGGACCAATAGAAACAGCATTTAGTCTTCTGTTAGGCTACATACCCGATGGCATCCTATGAAACTGTACCATGTCTGTATCCAAGGATCCAGACTAATATTTTCCCCTGGTGGCACCAAGTTTTTCCAGTTGGAGGCACCAGCCTACGATTTGGTCACACCCTCCAAAAAGTGTTTTGTATATTTTTATAATATTTTACTCCTATTTTTTATTTTTGGGAATGTTCAATAAAATGAATTATCTTTATGTGCACTAATATCATATTGTAATTAATTTTAGAGATAATTCTCCACCGGAATAACTCAATCACATTAGCTAGATGGCTAACTGTAACTATAATAGCCACTGCTAGTAGCGATGTATTAAGCTAACAATACATTTTGTTCATGTCTAAAAGAATATTGCTGTTGTCGTCTACCACTCAATGAAGGCCTATGAAATCGCAAAGACCAAATGCGCAGTTCGCTCGCTCCGTATCTCAAAGCCATATCAAATATCTTAGTTGTAAAATAGTTGCTATTGGGCTCAAAATTGAGAGCAGAGAAGAATAAAAAAGTATTCATACCAACAGAAAACTAATAAGCTCCTTTCTTCAACTGTGAAGAACAGGAGAGCTGTGTTTTTCAGGCAATTTTGTTATACAATCCGAAACGCTTTTCTTTCTCCGAGAGCATCCCCCCCCCCCCCCCGGGAACTAAGAGCGGTTTGCGCGACTGCATCAGTAGGAAACAGGTACCGGGGGCAGGTAGACACTCATCACAGGAATCATGTGGATACTGTACTTTACGGTTTGACCAAAACATGGTTTTAGCCTCCTAATTTTTTTTTTACTTGCTGGGCCAAGTCAAAGGGTCGCAAAATGTGATTAAATGGTAGCAGTCTGGAACCCTGGTATCATAAAATACTTTACAGACAGGGAGTGGGACATAAACGAAAAAAACATGGCGATTCATGCAACAAAATTGTAAACACGACATTCATGTCAGACAAACAAACACAGCCAATGTTTTTTTAAATCCTTGTGACAAGGAATACGAATGGATTAAAACCCAGGCAATTATGAATGAGACAAGAGGTCACACAAGAAAGGACAAAGGGCCAACCGACCATAGCCTACTCCTTGAAAGATACACATTCAATCTTTGGCAAGCCCCTGACAGAGAACACAATCTAAATTGGCTGCTGTATTATTCTGGGCCAAAGATCGTCTATTAAATTGACAGGACAGTCGACTGACCGCTCTAACATTGGAAAAAGATGTCCTCAGAGATGGAAGGCAGGCGAGATCAGGTGGGACCCTTCTAGCCAATGAGAGGGCAGATACGTATGTGAACTACATAGTATCTTTGTTACTGTGCCATATTAGTGTCCGTGACAGCTGGGGCAGCGCCATTGAGGCCATCTCCTCTTTCAAGCAGGGGTTGGAACCGGTTCAAGGAAGAGAACAGAAAAATACATTTGTCAACGAACAGAATCAGAACCAGGAACGAAAGTGATCTACACTGTTACGGAACAGACCCTTTATTCTAAAAACATGGGAACCAGTTAACAACAACATAGTGCCTGTGCAAAGCCCTTACTCTGTCACTCAGATACATATTCCAGCGTCTGCCTGCCAGCTAAAAAATCTTTGCCAGTGTTTGTGCCTGTGTAGGCTACCTGCCCCTTCGAAGCATATGCTACAGTAGCCTACTGACATTACTTGATTCAGAAATTAGGTAGAGATTTTTTATTAGAGAAGACATGATTGGGCTCCCGAGTGGCACAGCTGTCTAAGGCACTGCATCTCAGTGCTAGAGGCGCCACTACAGACACCCTGGTTCAAATTCCGGCTGTATCAACAACTGGCCATGATCAGGTGTCCTATAGGGCGGCGCACAATTGGCCCAGCGTTGTCCGGGTTTGGCTTAATTGTAAATAAGAATTTGTTCTCAAATGACTTGCCTAGTTAAATAAATGTAACATTTAAATTGGATTTATTAACTACAAAAATATGTTTTTATTTTAATTCTGGTGCCACTCTGCATACAAGCTTGTTAGTCCAACGTTAACTTTCAGAAGTTAAGACATAAGTATAACTGTGTGGACCTAATACATAACAAGATGCCAAGCGTTTCAAGCCTCCTCAACCCTCCCTGCCTCGCCCTCTCCCCAATCACAAAATGCCACATGTCCACTTATATCAGTGAATTTGTAACAACCTAACCATTACGTAACTTCTATTAGATCAAATAGAACTCACGTAGCAAATTAGCAATTACATTTTTTATTAACCAATTTCGACACTCATTGACCTATATACAAAAAATTCCTCCCATTGTGGGCTTATTTTTCGTATAGATTTTGGGCCGAGTAAAACCTTGCTGATTGCCTATTCCTCTATCTGGGCACACTCACCTGGTTTTTCCCCTTAAGCGTCAGGATATTTGTGACCTTCCCGAAAGGTAACCCCAGGGCAATGACCTCCGATTCTGAAGTTTCATTGGGCAGTTTTCTGATGTGCAGCACACGAGAGGGAGGGGCCTCCATCCGGTCTTCCACTCTCAGCTTTTTACTGTCGCTCCCATTGGATTTACTGTCGCTCCCATTGGCTGTAACATCTAGATAGAAGACACAGCTTTTATTGTCCCAATCCTGCTCTAAAGCCACCCCTCAGAAAGCACAAAACACCCACTAACTAAAGAGGAGCACGGAATGAACACCACTAGACTCCATCCTCTTACGATGGACGAACACGTCATACCTGAACTTCAGTATTATTGTTTCTCAAACATTTAAAAGTATAATACTATATTTGGCATCTGAATGCAATATACACTGAGTGTACAAAATATCAGGAACCCCCCCCCCCCCCCCCCCCCCCCCCCCCCTCTTTTGCCCGCAGAACAGCCTCAATTAATCAGGGCATGGACTCTACAAGGTGTCGAAAGCCGTTTCACAGGGATGCTGACCCATGTTGATTTAAATGCTTCCCACAGTTGTGTCAACTTGGCTGAATGTCCTTTGGGTGGTGGACCATTCTTGATACACACTGGAAACGTTTGAGCATGAAAAACCCAGCAGCGTTGCAGTTCTTGACACACTCAAACCGGCGCACCTGGCACCTACTACCATACCCTGTTCAAAGGCTCTTAACTTTTGTCTTGCCCGTTCACCCTCTGAATGGCACACATACACAATGTCTCAAGCCTTAAAAATCCTTCTTTAACACGTCTTGTCCTCTTCATCTACACTGATTGAAATAGATTTCACAGGTGACATCAATAAGAGATCATAGCTTACACCTGGATTCACCTGGTCAGTCTATGTCATAGAAAGAGCAGGTGCTCCTAATGTTTTGTTGAGGATTTCAAGTTACATTAATACAGAAACTTTTCCCAGTCAACCCGTGTCAGGCTTCATTCTCTTCACCCCCGGCGGCAGGTAGCTTAGTGGTTAGAGCGTTGGGCCAGTAACCGAAAGGTTGCTGGATCGAATCCCTGAGCTGACAAGGTAAAAATCTGTCGTTCTGCCCCTGAACAAGGAAGTTAACCCACTGTTCCTAGGCTGTCATTGTAAAAAAGAATTTGTTCTTAACTGACTTGCCTGCTAAAATGTTTTTTTTTTTTTTTTTAAATACCTTACTATAGTTCCTCTAAGACATTACAGCCATGTTCTGAAGAGATCTAGCCTATTGAAATGCACCACATCTCTATTTCAGTCACATGCTAGCGTGTGTCCACCTACACATACTGAAACACCTGCCGTGAGGAAGACATTGACCAATACAGCCGTTCTACTTCAAACATTCATTAATCCTTTGACTTATTTGAATGCCGTTGGAACACGGTCAAATTACTTATGCAAATATCTCTTCAGAGAGGGCTGGGGGAGGGGGGGAGAACCCCAAACTTACCACTGATACTGCTCATTTCAGATCCACTGTTGTAGACACTGGTTGACATCAACTCATCTGATCCTCTCTGGAGAAAGAAAACAAAGAGAGAAAGAGAGAGGGAGAGAATAAGAGAAAGAGAGAAAGTGGGAGGGAGAGAGAAAGAAAGAAATTGAGAGCAAGCAGAGCCCCTGAAAGACGACAATGAAATACAGATCTCTCTCTGGATAGTCAGAGAAAACAGAGGGGGGACATAAAACCAGAAAGAGTCGCCTCGGTTTTTTTTGTTGTTCTTGTGTCAGTCAGCTTAATCCCATGGAGTCTCATGATGTCAGACATGTCATTTCATCTGGGAAATCCCAGAAGGCTCTGAGCCGTCTGTCCGCTGGGCTGCAGTAAGCGTCTGTCCGCTGGGCTGCAGTTGGTGGCTGACGCGCTCAGAGTCCTGCTAAAACTGACAGACGGGACAGCAATGCTATGCCTGGAGCCATTAGAGACCCATCTAACAGGCCTGAGTCTTAAGCTTTTTTCTATTTTTGTCTGAAATGTTCTTTCTCTCTAACAAAATGTATAGACACAATAAACTCTGTAAGGCCAGAGTCCACAAATACATTTTAGTAAGTTGTCTAGCTTAAAAACGTGACAACTAGGCCAAGGCTAATTCACACCAGGGCTGGGAATGTAACTGAAAGGAACGCTTCTCAAAGCAAACTTTATTTTGGACGTGAAACATTGATGAAATAAACACAGAGGCAAAGCCCAGGTTTGTTATAATGAGTATTTCCATTAGAGGAAGTTACCTTTGTTTTGCACCAGATGGAACAAGGGTTATTGGACACGAATCAAGTTGGAAGGGTACAGGATCACCAAGCATTTATAAGAGAACAAGTTTCTCCCTAAACAGATTCGACTTATGTTGTTCCTATTTAGTTACTGTTGTTCTAATATCATGAAAGCTAGAAATGAGGACTTGAAATGTAGCTGTATTTTTTGGGACCCGATACTACATACTCTCTCAACAGTAGTAAGTTACATTTAGGATTCTGTACTCATACCAGTAGGTCTATGCCCAGATCCTGACTTGAAAGCACAACTTTTTAAACAATTGTTGTCAATGGGAGAGAGGTAAATTTGAGTTGTGTGTCAGGCATCTGCCCATAAAGTTCTCCAGGGGTCGAAAAACTGGATGGAGGCAAACCTTGACCAGCGTGAGATACATTAATCTGATGTAGCCTAATGTAACAACTCAACTGGGTAAGAAAAAAGGGTTTTGTATTGCCATAGCAATGAAAGGGAATTTCAAGATATGGTTTCCATTTACCTAATTAGCTATAACCTTTGCCATAAATACATATATTTTACCTTTATTTAACTAGGCAAGTTCTTATTTACAATCACGGCCTACCGGGGAACAGTGGGCTAACTGCCAGGTTCAGTGGCAGAACGACAGAGTTGTACCTTGTCCGCTCCGGAGATTCGAGCCAGCAACCTTTCGGTTACTGGCCCAACACTCTAACCACCAGGCTACTTGCCATAGAAAGGGCATTGGGCTGAAGCTTACCTTCACACCAACTGCAACATCTCCCATACTGAAAAAGAGAGGGAACAGAATGATTAGCTACCTCGTTAAGCCAAATCTTTCCACAATTATAGCAGCATGCCGCTGCTTCTTTACTTATCTCTAGTTCAACTTGCTAGTAGCTAAGGAAGTTAGCTAGCAGGCTAACGTTAGTGTCGTGGCTACATGCAAAAAGAAAACCACCAGTGACAAACGTTTCTCTCTCTCCACACCAGCACATACGTTAGCTAGTGAACTCCTAGTTACACATATAAAATGGGTAACCTGTATGGCAATGCACGTTAGCCAGGGATTTTGTAGTTTAACGGTGTTGATAGCTTTGTGAGTGGATAGCTTACGCTAGCTACAATTCCGATCAACAAAGGATAAAAGTAATGATCACCGGACAAGTGACGACACACTTTGTCATGCTCGAGTGGTCCTCATTTCTTAAGACTAGCCAGAGCTAGCCGCTTGAGCTAGCTAGTTAACTCACGTTAGCTGAACGTGATTGCCCAGTCAATTTATTAGCTGGTTTCTTAGTTGCAAAAGCAAAATATAATTTTTGTTATTTAACTAAAGCTAACTTGCCATCGCCGTCTGGCAGTTCACATGCCCAGCCAGGAGTTAGCTAACGTTAGCTAGCCAAGCTAACGTAACGTTAGCTAACCAAGCTAACGTAACGTTAGCTAGCTACCCTTAGCTTAAATAAAAACCAAGCTAGGGTGAGGTAAGCAAGCTACTCGAATTGAATCAACTAAATATTGCCGCGCATGAAGAATCGTTCATGAACAACACATAGATGGCCAATACATACCCGTCCATTGCTAGAATATCGTTATAAACGACACAGTTTTTTTTGCACTTCTCTTGCCAACAGCACACAACATACAACAAAATGGAGGGACTTGAGAGTTTGGCGAAAATAATCGAACCCGGCGGAAATAGTCGAACAAAAAACGTGTTTCTTTTTACACGCAGCAGCATGTATTTTTCTCTGTAAAACCAATTTGAACATTTTAAGACATAATGGTACGCTATTTTGTACTTCATAAAGACTTTAAATTAATGCATTGTCATTAATTAGTCTACATCATTTGCTGTGAGCATTGAGTTTTTTTTTTTTTTTACGCTATAGGTCTGTTTGTTTATCCTTTTAATGTGACTCTAGGTTGTGCTAGTTGTGCCTATATCAAACATGGACATGGCTATATTACACACATACACTGAACAAAAATATAAACCCAACATGTAAAGTGTTGGTTTCTCTCACATTTTGTGCATACATTTGTTTACATCCCTGTTAGTGAGCATTTCTCTTTTGCCAAGATAATTCATCCACCTGACAGGTGTGGCATATCAAGAAGCTGATTAAACAGCGTGATCATTACACAGGTGCACGTTGTGCTGGGGACAATAATAGGCCACTCTAAAATGTGAAGTTTTGTCACACACACACAATGCCACAGATGTCTCAAGTTTTGAGGGAGCGTGTAATTGGCATGCTGACTGCAGGAATGTCCACCAGAGCTGTTGCCAGATAATTGAATGTTCATTTCTCTACCATAAGCCGCCTCCAACTTCGTTTAGAGAATTTGGCAGTATGTCAATCCGGCCTCACAACCGCAGACCACATGTATGGCGTTGTGTGGGCAATGTATGTCAATGTTGTGAACAGAGTGCCGCGTGGTGTGGGGTTATGGTATGAGCAGGCATAAGCCATGGACAACGAACACAATTGCATTTTATCGATGGCAATTTGAATGCACAAAAATACTGTGATGAGATTGTGAGGCCCATTGTCGTACCATTCATCCGCTGTCATCACCTCATGTTTGAGCATGTTAATGCACGGCCACATGCCACAAGGATCTGTACAAAATTCCTGGAAGCTGAAAATGTCCCCGTTCTTCCATGTGTAACAGATGTGAAATGGCTAGCTAGTTAGCGGGTACGCGCTAGTAGCATTTCAATCAGTTACGTCACTTGCTCTGAGACTTAAGTAGGGTTTCCCCTTGCTCTGCAAGGGCCGTGGCCTTTGTGGAGCGATGGGTAATGATGCTTCGTGGGCGACCGTTGTTGATGTGTGCAGAGGGTCCCTGGTTCGCGCCCGTGTCGGGGCGAGGGGACGGTTTAAAGTTATACTGTTACATTGATGCTGTTGACCCGGATCACTGGTTGCTGCGGAAAAGGAGGAGGTTGAAAGGGGGGTGAGTGTAACGGATGTGAAATGGCTAGCTAGTTAGCGGGTACGCGCTAGTAGCATTTCAATCAGTTACGTCACTTGCTCTGAGACTTAAGTAGGGTTTCCCCTTGCTCTGCAAGGGCCGCGGCTTTTGTGGAGCGATGGCTAACGACGCTTCGTGGGTGTCAGTTGTTGATGTGTGCAGAGGGTCCCTGGTTCGCGCCCGTGGCGGGGCGAGGGGACGCCGTAAAGTTATACTGTTACACATGGCCTGCATACTCACCAGACATGTCACCCATTGTGCATGTTTGGGATGCTCTGGACCCATGTGTACGACAGCGTGTTCGAATTCACGCTAATATCCAGCAACTAAGCACAGCAATTGAAGAGGAGTGGGACAACATTCCCCAGGCCACAATCAACAGCCTGATCAACTCTATGTGAAGGAGATGTCGTGCTACATGAGACCAATATTGGTCACACCAGATACCGACTGGCTTTCTGATCCACATCCCTACTTTTTTTTAAGGTATCTGTGACCAACAGATGCATATCTGTATTCCCAGTCATGTGAAATCCATAGATTAGGGCCAAATTAATTTATTTCCGTTGACTGATTTCCTTATATGAACTAAGTAAAATCTTTGAAATTGTTGCATGTTGCGTTTATTTTTTATCCCCAGTATAATATGACCCCTCTATGGAAAGATGAGATTCTCAGGAACACGGGACTCGTTACGGGACTCGTCTGAAGTCGGTACCGGCGATCTGACAACTTCCGTCTGTAGCGTCAGAACCGTTTGGGCTACAAACTAATACCACCCCACTATGGAAAGGGGAGATTCTCACAAACACGATAGTGTTCTCTGTTTCACGGGACTCATCTGAAGGTAACCCAGTACCGGTTAAAACAAATTATAATGGAAGAATGGAGAGTGTTTTGTGGCAAAAAAAAAAAAGGGGGTTAAATGTGTCCAAAAATGAAAAATATGTAATTAGCTTTCTTATATCTCAGAGAAATAGAAAAGACATTTCCAAACTTTTCCTTATGGTTTTTAGTTTTTTTACTGTTTTGAATGTGTTATTCAATGTGTTTCTATGGGCTATATCAGTAAAGGCCAAATTCAATATTTGTTCAAATAATTAAAAAAATATATATACACTGCTCAAAAAAATAAAGGGAACACTTAAACAACACAATGTAACTCCAAGTCAATCACACTTCTGTGAAATCAAACTGTCCACTTAGGAAGCAACACTGATTGACAACACATGCTGTTGTGCAAATGGAATAGACTAAAGGTGGAAATTATAGGCAATTAGCAAGACACCCCCTAAAACAGGAGTGATTCTGCAGGTGGTGACCACAGACCACTTCTCAGTTCCTATGCTTCCTGGCTGATGTTTTGGTCACTTTTGAAGGCTGGTGGTGCTTTCACTCTAGTGGTAGCATGAGACGGAGTCTACAACCCACACAAGTGCCTCAGGTAGTGCAGCTCATCCAGGATGGCACATCAATGCGAGCTGTGGCAAGAAGGTTTGCTGTGTCTGTCAGCGTAGTGTCCAGAGCATGGAGGCGCTACCAGGAGACAGGCCAGTACATCAGGAGACGTGGAGGAGGCCGTAGGAGGGCAACAACCCAGCAGCAGGACCGCTACCTCCGCCTTTGTGCAAGGAGGAGCACTGCCAGAGCCCTGCAAAATGACCTCCAGCAGGCCACAAATGTGTGATTGACTTGGAGTTACATTGTGTTGTTTAAGTGTTCCCTTTATTTTTTTGAGCAGTGTATATATATATTTGATACGTTCAGGGTTCCTATAATTCAAAGTCAAATAGCTAAATGGTCCATGGTATGACCATCTTAAAACAGATAGAGATGTGAATCCAAGATATACATTATTACCTTGAAAATGACATTTGAACACAATCAAAGCTTGAAACCCTAGGCCTACATGTATTCTCTATTTTTAGTTGAACCACTGGGTTGAATTGAAACAATAGCTGTTGATGACTTTCGTAAATGCTATATAGGCCTAAATAGTATAATTGATTATATATGATTTATAAAGTATGGTTAGGCCTACATTTAATTTGCAGATAGACAGATTTTATTTATTTTTATAGAATAAGAAACTATACGATGAAACAAAAATAAATTATAGAAAGAATGATAGTGAAAAGCAGATAGTGAAAAGCAGTATGTTTGCCAATCGGTTGTGCTGCCAGACTTATTTCCCATTCCTTTTTGCCTCATCCCTCTCAACCATACAATAAGGCCTGCAGTCCCTCCTGTAGATAAAATTGCACCGTTTTTTTTGCAAGTGATAAACCTGTATTGATTTACAATTTTCTGCTTACAATTTTTTTTTGGAGTCCCCCAGGAGTATGTGAAGCTGTGTCCTATCGTCTCAGTCCAGCCGAGCTGAATCAATGTGTTAAATAGCTCTGGCAAAAACTTCAATATTCTCTACTACTCTGTTTCCAATTTGGTGCTCTATTGAAGACATCTTTCTTGTGCCGTCTGTCGACCCAGAGGGTCTTGCCAGCGCTGTGGGATATGCTAGTGCGTATATACCGTAGATGATGTGTTTGATGTCATGCGTCTATTAGCTGAAGTCTATGTCCTCTGTTCCAAATCTTGTGATAAGACATGTAGGGTGCCGAATGTGAAAAAGATATCTATGACGGTGATACAAGGCATTTTCAGGGTGAACGGTAGGCCAGCATTAATACATGTTGTGCATCTATTGAGTTGAGTGCGGAACTCAGCACGGGACTTTAGATGGCAAGTATTTTCCCGACTAAGTCATATTTTTCCCTAGATGTCATAGAGCTTTTTAAATGTCTTTGATTATTTATTTTTTTAAATAACAAAGCAGTAGAGATCATTGGGACTGAGAAAATATTAAATTATTCCCTAAATTGTTCATATTTGCTTTCATTATTGTTTGCTTTGGTGGTGAATAGGAGTTGTCAGATTGCATTCTACATCTAACAAATAGCTACGAAATGGGCATACCAACAAGGTCATGTGTGATGAAATATGAATGTAGAGATGTTGCAGCTAAGCTGAAGGACAACCTCACATGCAGACAGATGCTCCACTTGGTTATGGGGGGGGGGGGGGTATCTTGGAGAGTGGCGGAACCAGGGCGAATCCTCTTTTGGTAGCAGACAAGTTATTCTGAACGCTTTAACGGTTTTGCACGGGAGGAGGACACAAAATAATGCATTTTATATCATATAGGGACAGCGGAATGTATTTATGGATGCCAAGGGAAGCCAGGCTTCTCCAAAAGATTGAAAAATAAAAAAAACATAAAATAATGTATCTATCGTCTTTCTGTTTAATAAAATTTCTTCAATTTGAAAGAGGCTAAATGTATCTCATTGGAGAAAGAATCTGAGTGAAAGAAACAGCACCCATCTGTCTCAGTATGTGTAGCCAATCTATCTGATGCTGTCTGGTCAAAAAGAGTATGACATTGTTGCCCACAGCACTGAATTCAAGGGAAGCCAACCAGCATTTGGCCTCCTTTGATAAAAAATAAATAAATACAATAATAGCCAATCAGCGTTAAGCTAAACTGAGTGACTCAACTGTGAATGGTCTTGGGGCGCCCCAAAAAAAGTATCAAGGGAAGCCAGTTTTGGATTTGGCTTCACACCAATCACATCGAAAGCAAAACGTAATTGACAGAAAAAAGTCCACTTTGTGCAGCTCACCCTGCACTATCAGCTCCAATATTAATAACATGAGCAAGTCTACTTCTGATTAGCTTCCAGTAAACAATTAAAAACAACCAAGCAACACAGAAAAGTGCAAAAAAAATTGCCCATATTAACGTTTAAGAAACAAGGTTCATGAAGTCAATAACTTTCTTATAACAGATGACATTCATATTCTATCTCTGAAACTCACTAAGATAATACATTTGATGATACAGTGGTAGCAATACATGGTTATAACATTTACAGAAAATACAGAAATGCCAATGGGGGCGGTGTTGCTGTTTATATTGAGAACCACATTCCTGTAAAGCTTAGAGAGGATCTCATGTTAAATACTGTTGAAGTAATATGACTTCACCTCAAGCCCATTCTTGTGGGAAGCTGCTATAGACCACCAAGTGCTAACAGTCAGTATCTGGATAACGTGCGAAATGCTTGATAATGTCTGTGATATCAATTGGTAGAAGTTACAGTCTTGTCTCATCGCTGCAACTCCGGTACGGACTCCGGAGAGGCATGCATCCTCCGAAACACAACCCAACCAAGCCGCACTGCTTCTTGACACAATGGCCATCCAACCTGAAAGCCAGCCGCACCAATGTGTCGGAGGAAACACCGTACACCTGGCGACCTGGTCAGTGTGCACTGCGCCCGGCCCGCCACAGGAGTCGCTAGTGTGCGATGAGACAAGGATATCCCTGCCGGCCAAACCCGCCCTAACCCGGATGATGCTGGGCCAATTGTGCGCCGCCCCATGGGCCTCCCGGTCACGGCTGGCTGCGACAGAGCCTGGACTCAAACCCAGAATCTCTGGTTGCATAACTAGCACTGCGATGCAGTGCCTTAGACCTCTGCGCCACCCGGGAGGCCCCGGGTGATTTAAATATTGACTGGCTTTCATCAAGCAGCCCCACTCAAGAAAAAGCTTCAAACTGTAACCAGTGCCGCAAACCTGGCTCAGGTAATTAGTCAACCTATCAGGGTAGTTACAAACAGAACAGGAATTAAATAATTAACATATATTGATCACAGCTTTACTAATGTATCCAAATCCATTGGATGTAGTGATCACAATATAGGAGTCATATTTAGGAGAACCAAAGATCCTAACGCTGGGCCTAATATAGTGTATAAGAGGTCATACAACAAGTTTGTAGGGATTCATATGTTGTTGATGTAAAGAATATTTGCTGGTCTGTGGTGTGTAATGAGGAGCAACCAGACGCTGCACTTGAGTTACTAATAAGCATGCACCCATTAAGAAAATGACTGTAAAAACAGTTAAATCCCCTTGGATTAATGAGGATTTTTTTTAAATTATGATTGAGAGGGATGAGGCAAAAAGAATGGCAAATAAGTCTGGCAGCACAACCGATTGGCAAACGTACTGCAAATTGAGAAATCATGTGACTAAACTGAATAAAAAGAATAAGAAACTATACTATGAAACAAAAATAAATTATAGAAAGAATGATAGTAAAAAGCTTTGGAGCACCTTAAATTACATTTTGGGCAAAAAGGCAAACTTGGCTCCATCATTCATTGAATCAGGTATCTCATTCATCACAAGACCCACTGATATTGCCAACTACTATAAAGATTTTTTTATTGGCAATATGATCAAACTCAGGCATGACATGCCAGCAACAAATGCTGACACTACAGTACACATTGAAGTATATCTGACTGAATTATGAAAGACAAGAATTGTACTTTTGAATTCCGTAAA
This sequence comes from Salvelinus fontinalis, assembly GCF_029448725.1. NCBI lineage: Eukaryota > Metazoa > Chordata > Actinopteri > Salmoniformes > Salmonidae > Salvelinus > Salvelinus fontinalis. The sequence goes on from NC_074671.1 coordinate 7,373,977, forward strand.
GTGAGTTAGGAAAGAGGTGAAAAACAATGACAAGCCACCTGGGTCTGACATCCTGGATGGAAAATTGTTGAGGATAATTGCGGACGATATTGCCACTCCTGTTTGCCATATCTTCAATTTAAGCCTACTAGAAAGTGTGTGCCCTCAGGCCTGGAGGGAAGCAAAAGTCATTCCGTTACCCAAGAATAGTAAAGCCCCCTTTTCCATCTCAAATAGCCAACCAATCAGCCTGTTACCAACCCTTAGTAAACTTTTGGAAAAAATTGTGTTTGACCAGATTCAATGCTATTTTACAGTAAACAAATTGACAACATACTTTCAGCACACTTGTAGGGAAGGACATTCAACAAGCACAGCACTTACACAAATGACTGATGATTGGCTGAGAGAAATAGATGATAAAAATATTGTGGGGGCTGTTCTGTTAGACTTCAGTGCGGCTTTTGACATTATCGATCATAGTCTGCTGCTGAAAAAACGTATGTGTCATTGCTCTACACCCCCAGCTATAATGTGGATAGAAAGTTACCTGTCTACAGAACACAGGCGGTGTTCTTTAATTGAACACTCTCCAACATAATCCAGTTAAAATCAGGAATTCCCCAGGGCAACTGTCTAGGCCCCTCACTTTTTTCAATCTTTTGAAAACGACATGCCGATGGCTTTGAGTAAAGCCAGTGTTTCTATGTATGTGGATGACTGAACACTATACATGTAAGCTACAACAGCAACTGAAATGACTGCAACTCTTAACAAAGAGATGCAGTTAGTTTCAGAATGGGTGACAAGGAAGTAAGTTAGTCCTAAATATTTCAAAAACTAAAAGCATTTGTATTTGGGACAAATCTTTCACTAGACCCTCAACCTCAACTAAATATTGTAATGAATGATTTGGAAATTGAGCAAGTTGAGGTGACTAAACTGCTTGGAGTAACCCTGGATTGTAAACTGTCATGATCAAAACATATTGATGCAACAGTAGCTAACAAATCTATCCATAATAAAGCGCTGATCTTCCTTCTTAACAGCACTGTCAACGAGTCAGTTCCTACTATTTTGTCGCACCTGGACTACTCTCCAGTCATGAAGTCAGGTGCCACAAAGAGAGACTTAGGAAAATTACAATTGGCAAAGAACATGACAGCATGGCTGGCCCCTAAAAAGTACATGGAGAGACAACATTAATTATATACAGTTGAAGTCGGAAGTTTACATACACTTTAGCCAAATACATTGAAACTCAGTTTTTCACAATTCCTGACATTTAATCCAAGTAAAAATTCCCTGTTTTAGGTCAGTTAGGATTATTTATTTCAGCTTTAATTTCTTTCATCACATTCCCAGTGGGTCAGAAGTTTACAGACACTCAATTAGTATTTGGTAGGATTGCCTTTAAATTGTTTAACTTGGGTCAAACGTTTCAGGTAGCCTTCCACAAGCTTAACCACAATAATTTGGGTGATTTTTGGCCAATTCCATCTGACAGACCTCGTGTAACTGAGTCAGGTTTGAAGGCCTCCTTGCTCACACGCACTTTTTTTGTTATTTTCTTCTAACTTGTTTATGACATTAGTTTGTTATCCGTTTAGCCGTATGCTGAATAGTACAGACAGACTGAAGAGGGAAATGGAATTGGTTAAATCTTTCTAAATTTGGTCTGATGTTTAGTAATCCTCCAGCCTCCCATTTAGCAGCCCATCCCACCCTGTGCTTGCCAGTAGGAGACTATACCAGGATACTTACAGAGTAATAGAATCATGGTTTTCCCTGACGTGTGACCCACTGCACAATATTTTCACAGCTGAAGCTATAGAATGATGATGGAAATGAGGCGAAACAGAGAGCTGCAAGCTGTCTCCTTTCTCCTGTCTCCCCTCTCTAGTCTCCTGTCTCATGTCTCCCCTCTCTAGTCTCCTGTCTCATGTCTCCCCTCTCTAGTCTCCTGTCTCATGTCTCCCTTCCCCAGTCTCCTGTCTCCTTTCTCCCATCTCACCTCTCACCTCTCCAGTCTCCTGTCTCTTTTTTCCCGTCTCCAGTCTCCAGCCTTCCCTTTCCAGTCTCCAGTCTCCAGTCTCCCGTAACCTTTCTCCTGTCTCCAGTCTCCCGTCTCCCGTCTCCCGTAACCTTTCTCCAGTCTCCGTCTCCATTTTCCAGTCTCCTGTCTCCAGTCTCCCGTAACCTTTCTCCTGTCTCCGTCTCCATTTTCCTGTCTCCTGTCTCCTGTCTCCTGTCTCCGTCTCCATTTTCCAGTCTCCTGTCTCCAGTCTCCGTCTCCATTTTCCAGTCTCCCTTCTCCAGTCTCCGTCTCACTTCTCCAGTCTCCTGTCTTCTGCCTCCCCTCTTCTGATTCAGAGGGGTTGGGTTAAATGCGGAAGACACATTTTAGGTATCCCCCTTTCCCTTTCCGTTCCTTTCCTTTCCTGTCTCCAGTCTCGTCTCCAGTCTCCTTTCTCTCGTCTCCATTTTCCAGTCTCCCGTCTCCGTCTCCATTTTCCAGTCTCCTTTCTCCCGTCTCCCCTCTCCAGCCTCCCGTCTCCGTCTCCATTTTCCAGTCTCCTGTCTCCCCTCTCCAGTCTCCCCTCTCCAGTCATGTCTCCTTTCTCCCGTCTCCTTTCTTCCGTCTCCCCTCTCCAGTCTCCCATCTCCCGTTTCCTTTCTCTCGTCTTCCCTCTCCAGTCTCCAGTCTCCTGTATCCCGTCTCCCCTCTCCATTCTCCAGTCTTCTGTCTCCAATGGCCCATCACCTCTGCCGTCACAGACAGAGAGAGACACAGCTAGGAGGCGATCCACACCACTAAAACCAGGCCACGATTGATGCATGATTGTGTTAGTTTATCTCCTCTTCTTCCTGCTGTATTTTTTATTGTCTTCATAACTCAAATCAACAGTTTATGTTGATTACTTTTTTCAAATCCATTGTATTTTCCACGTAGATTCCACGTCACAATAGGTTGAGAAATTACGTGGAAACAACTTTGATTCAACCAGTTTGTGACTAGTGGGTTCCTTGTGTCAGTGAAGGATAAACTAGTCAGTGGCCATTTAACAGATTGGGAATTTGGTATGACTTCACTCATATTCAGTTTCACAATTACTTTATCTCACTGCTTTCAATTGTATGCAAGTATTTGGAACTGGCCTTGGATAATCCCATCTTTTCAAATTGTTGCGACGATTTTGCTCAATGCGTGTACTGTTTTGCTCATTGTGCGTGTCCTTGAGTGCATGGGAAACCACAAATAAATACACACATTTCTGTGAGACGTGTTCACAGACGTTTAACTGATTGGCCCTGAGTGTCCCCCCCCCCCCCCCCCCCCCCCCTCGGCATCAACCCAGCAATGTTTACACATGATTTACACAGATATATGCAGTCCAACATGGTTCCCGTGGTTATCCTCTGGGGTCTAGCTCGGTCCAGATATGACACTGCCAAATACTCTGATTCACTCACAGAGAAACTATCACCACAATGGAAGCATATTGAATAGTTTGGTCATTGACTTGTCAATCAAGTGGCCACCAAAGACAGTTGAATCTCTATTCAGACTGAAGGGTTCCTTAGAACAGATCATTGTTTACGTTTCTTATTACTCCAACCAGCAATAGATTTAATGGGTAAACACTTTGTGGAGAACAAATACTAATTGAAATATTGTTGTGAATGTTTTGTGTTCGAGAAATGTGGAAAACAGAAGTGGAGCAGAATACAGTACGACACTTCTGCAGAGAATGGGTGAAGGTACCCTTCAAAACATTCAATTTGATCATTTAACTCCTCTCTCTCTCTTCATGTGGACATCTGCTCCTCCCAGAGACAAAGAGAGGTTTGAAACCGCTCATCTAAATCAGACCAGTGGTCCACCTACATGCCTCTCTACGCACAACATTAATAAAGATCAGGGATTATTTCCATGTTTTTGATATGCAGGTGCGTCAGGATGCCAATTGATAAATAATCAATGCAACTGCTAATTGCTGTAAGTGAAGGGTTTATTTCTTTATGTTCGACTTCTTATTCACACACCCAAATGTATTTATTTTATTTCACCTTTATTTAACCAGGTAGACCAGTTGAGAACAAGTTCTCATTTACAACTGCGACCTGGCCTGTAACGGTCGTCCTCCTCCTCTTCAGAAGAAGAGGAGGAGTAGGGATTGGACCAAAGCGCAGCGTGATAGTTTGACATAACGAATTTATTATATCCAGACAAAACACGATAAACACTTGAAAATGATTAACAAAATAACAAAACGACGTAGACAGACCTGAACATGGAACTTACATAAATACACGAAGAACTCACAAACAGGAACAGACTACATACACGAACGACAACGAAACAGTCCCGTGTGGTGTAACATACACAGACACGGAAGACAACCACCCACAACAAACAATGTGAAACAACCTACCTATATATGGTTCTCAATCAGAGGAAAACGTAAAACACCTGCCTCTGATTGAGAGCCATATAAGGTCAATTAACACTGACACTAAACATAGATACACAAAACATAGAATGCCCAGGTCAGGTCAGGAACGTGACATGGCCAAAGATAAAGCAAAGCAGTACGACACAAACAACAACACAGAGTTACACATGGAATAAACAAACGTACTGTCCAATAACACAACAACACAGAGTTACACATAAACAAACGTACAGTCAATAATGCAATAGAAAAATATATGTACAGTGTGTGCAAATGTAGTAAGATTAGGGAGGTAAGGCAATAAATAGGCCATAGAGGCGAAATAATTACAATTTAACATTAACACTGGAGTGATAGATGTGCATAAGATGAATGTGCAGGTAGAGATACTGGGGTGCAAAATAGCAAGAGGATACATGACAATATGGGGATGAGGTAGTTTGAGTGTGCTATTTACAGATTGGCTGTGTACAGGTACAGTGATCGATCGGTAAGCTGCTCTGACAGCTGATGCTTAAAGTTAGAGAGGGAGATATAAGACTCCAGCTTCAGTGATTTTTGCAATTCATTCCAGTCATTGGCAACAGAGAACTGTAAGGAAAGGCGGTCAAAGTAAGTGTTGGCTTTGGGGATGACCAGTGAAATATACTTGCTGGAGCGCGTGCTACGGGTGGGTGTTGCTATGGTGACCAATGAGCTGAGATAAGGCGTGGCTTTACCTAGCAAAGACTCATAGATGACCTGGAGCCAGTGGGTTTGGCGACGAATATGTAGTGAGGGCCAGCCAACGAGAGCATACAGGTCGCAGTGGTGGGTAGTATATGGGGCTTTGGTGACAAAACGGATGGCACTGTGATAGACTAGTGTTGGAGGCTATTTTGTAAATCTATGTTTGGCAGCATGAGTGAAGGAGGCTTTGTTGCGAAATAGGAAGGCCGATTCTAGATTTAATTTTGGATTGGAGATGCTTAATGTGAGTCTGGAAGGACAGTTTACAGTCTAACCAGACACCTAGGTATTTGTAGTTGTCCACATATTCTAAGTCAGAACCGTCCAGAGAAGTGATGCTAGTCGGACGGGCAGGTGCAGGCAGCAATTGGTTGAAGAGCATGCATTTAGTTTTACTAGCATTTAAAAGCAGTTGGAGGCCACGGAAGAAGAGTTGTATGGCATTAAAGCTCGTCTGGAGGGTTGTTAACACAGTGTCCAAAGAAGGGCCAGAAGTATACAGAATGGTGCCATCTGCGTAGAGGTGGATCAGAGACTCACCAGCAGCAAGAGCGACATCATTGATATATACAGAGAAAAGAGTCGGACCGAGAATTTACATTTTTACATTTACATTTTAGTCATTTAGCAGACGCTCTTATCCAGACCGACTTACAGTAGAGTCTCCTGAGAATTGAACCCTGGGGCACACCCATAGAGACTGCCAGAGGTCCGGACAACAGGCCCTCCGATTTGACACACTGAACTCTATCTGAGAAGTAATTGGTGAACCAGGCGAGGCATTGATGACAGCTTTACACACTCTTGGCATTGTCTCCTATTAGCTAAGTAAGTACTTATTCCTTATTGTACTAGGAACAGCTTGCCCAATCTTATCCTTCCTTAAGCGACTATTTCACATTTCCAATAAAGGACAACCTGATCATTTCATTACCTCTCAAATATGATGTAATGATATGATCTGATTGTAACAATTTGTGATTTCATAAATCATCTCTTTGCAAGAGAGCAATATCAGCCGATATATAAATGACTTACGTTGTCTTACAAATACGTACTAGTGGGAAGACACATGTCCCTTGTTTTGCCTGTGACGTTCTGGTTATTCACTATGTATTGCTGTGGGCCCCGTTTCCATTATGGTTATCAATACATGCTGTTGTAGATGGTGCTTCCTTCCAGTAGCCACTGTCGAACACAATGACACTATCTATTGGAAATGCATTGTTAATAGTAGGCCTATGCTGGTGTGGGTGTTGTAACTTATCCGGTGTGTTCACTTCACTGTATAACGGTGTATTAAATGTACAGTGTTGCCTAGAGATGGCCTGTAGCTTCTGTGTCTACGTTCAAGTACACACTGTATACAGATTTTTTTTCTTCTGTCGTGTTATTGGACAGTACGTTTGTTTATTCCAATGTGTAACTCTGTGTTGTTGTTTGTGTCGCATTGCTTTGCTTTATCTTGGCCAGGTCGCAATTGTAAATGAGAACTCTTTTTCAACTGGCCGACCTGGTTAAATAAAGGAGAAATAAAATATAAAATAAGGAAAGAGAAATTCCCGAGGCAGCAGTCAATGATCAGCCTTTTTTACATTTTTTTGTCCGAGTTTTGTTGAAGCTTATAGTCATATTTCCATCGTCACTGTCAGGGACCCAGACAGGATTTTAGGGGCCCCTTTAATCATTCCAGTACTGTGTGTTTAGCTGTAATAGTTTGGCTCTATCATGCAGAGGCAGTCACCGCTATAATTAATGTGGAGAGTTTGGATGAGAAACGGAAAACAAAGTAAATGAGACGCTGCTGGATCGAGGAGGAGCCAATGGTCCCGGGCCAACCGAAGCTCCACGGTGCTATGCTATCATTACGTTTAGGGGGGATTCTGACTTAGAGCCAACCGAAGCTCCACGGCGCTACGCTATCATTACGTTTAGGGGGGATTCTGACTCAGAGCCAACCGAAGCTCCACGGCGCTACGCTATCATTACGTTTAGGGGGGATTCTGACTTAGAGCCAACCGAAGCTCCACGGTGATACGCTATCATTACGTTTAGGGGGGATTCTGACTCAGAGCCAACCGAAGCTCCACGGTGATACGCTATCATTACGTTTAGGGGGGATTCTGACTCAGAGCCAACCAAAGCTCCACGGTGTTACGCTATCATTACGTTTAGGGGGGATTCTGACTTAGAGCCAACCGAAGCTCCACGGCGCTACGCTATCATTACGTTTAGGGAGGGATTCTGACTTAGAGCCAACCGAAGCTCCACGGTGTTACGCTATCATTACGTTTAGGGGGGATTCTGACTTAGAGCCAACCGAAGCTCCACGGCGCTACGCTATCATTACGTTTAGGGGGGATTCTGACTTAGAGGCATTCAGTCATAATCCCACAGACGGTAGCTTCGCACCTTTGGATCGGCTGCTGTTCTTGTTGTACTGTTGCTGTTCTTGTTTTTTTCTTTTCCCCTCTGAAAAGGATATTCGAGGAACCCCTGTGTAAAGGTTCAAACAGGAACCCCTGTGTAAAGGTTCAAACAGGAACCCCTGTGTAAAGGTTCAAACAGGAACCCCTGTGTAAAGGTTCAAACAGGAACCCCTGGGTAAAGGTTCAAACAGGAACCCCTGTGTAAAGGTTCAAACAGGAACCCCTGTGTAAAGGTTCAAACAGGAACCCCTGTGTAAAGGTTCAAACAGGAACCCCTGGGTAAAGGTTCAAACAGGAACCCCTGTGTAAAGGTTCAAACAGGAACCCCTGGGTAAAGGTTCAAACAGGAACCCCTGTGTAAAGGTTCAAACAGGAACCCCTGTGTAAAGGTTCAAACAGGAACCCCTGTGTAAAGGTTCAAACAGGAACCCCTGTGTAAAGGTTCAAACAGGAACCCCTGTGTAAAGGTTCAAACAGGAACCCCTGGGTAAAGGTTCAAACAGGAACCCCTGTGTAAAGGTTCAAACAGGAACCCCTGGGTAAAGGTTCAAACAGGAACCCCTGGGTAAACGTTCAAACAGGAACCCCTGTGTAAAGGTTCAAACAGGAACCGCTGTGTAAAGGTTCAAACAGGAACCTTTTTCTGATGGGAGGGGTTACATTTTGAACCTTTTTTAAATATTAGAAGATTGGAGTTTAGGCTAGGTTGAAGATTGTATTATTCAATATTGCTTTTAAAATAGTAGTAATATAGGAACGGGTAATTGTTTACAAGTTGCTAGCTATCCTATAAAGAAATCGCCAAAAACCACAGACGTGGATTTCGTCTTCTTCTGAGTCTGGCAGCGCAATAAATCCAATGACGAAATACATTCAAAGTGCTCCTCCAGGTACATTTAATACTGTTTTATTGTTCTTTTAATACTGTTTTAATACTGTTTTAATGTTGTTTAAATGTTATTTAAATAGTCTTTTTATACTGTTTTAATACTATTTTAATACTGTTTTAATGTTGTTTAAATACTATTCTAATACTCTTTTAATACTGTTTTAATGTTATTTAAATGTTGTTTAAATACGTTTTAATGTTGTTTAAATACTCTTTTAATACTGTTTTAATGTTCTTTTAGTGTTGTTTAAATACTCCTAATACTGTTTTAATGTTGTTTAAATACTGTTTTAATACTGTTTTAATGTTGTTTAAATACTCTTTTAATACTGTTTTAATGTTCTTTAATATTTAATACGGTTGCAATACTGTTTTAATGTTCTTTTAATGTTGTTTAAATACACCTAATACTGTTTTAATACTGTTTTAATGCGGGTTTAATGCTCTTTCAATGCTGTTTTATTACTGTCTTAACGCTGTTTGAATACTGTTTTAAAACTGTTTTAATGCTGTTTACAGAGGGAAACAAAAGTCACAGTGAGAAGACAATTTTGGGCGTTTTCTATACTTTTTCCAGGTTTTAAGGTTTTACTAGACTCTACAATGTCTCAATTAGAGGTTTACCTCCAGATGTCATCTCACACTGACTGTCTCAATTAGAGGTTTACCTCTGAATGTCATCTCACACTGACTAAAGTCTTACATGTGTTTCCCCTCCATGACTAGACAGAGGCCTCTCTAAGTAATGGAATCGTATTGGTTCAATCTGATTCAAATAGATTAATTAATTACTCTGCTCGGATGCTGTTGTTCCTGATTAATGAAGCTTAAAGCACCGATTGGCTTGTAAATCATGAAGCCCAATTGGCTTGGCTTTTCTCCTGACCACAGTCTGTGAACAATAGCAGCAATCCTCTCTTTGGAACTATAGGAGACCGTCACTGCTTCTCACGTGCCTCATTATAAGACAATATTGTCACGACTTCCGCCGAAGTCGGTCCCTCTCCTTGTTCGGGTGGCGTTCGGCGGTCGACGTCGGCGGTCTTCTAGCCATCGCCGCTCCACCTATCATTTTCCATTTGTTTTGTCTTGTTTTCCTGCAAACCTGGTTTACATCTCCTCATAATTACTATGTGTATTTAGCCCTCTGTTCCCTCCATGTCTGTGTGGGGTATTGTTTAATTGTCAAGGTCGGCACGCTTCCGGCTGGTTTGCGCAGGGTTTTGTTTTATGCACGTGCTTTGTGGCAGCCGGTACTTTGTACTTGGTTGTTGTACTTGGTGCTGCCTCACATGTTCTTTGGGCATGTGTTTTTGTGATGCAGTTGCGTTCTGTTCTAATAATTGCCCCAGTAAAGTGCTGTGTCCGCTCATCTCTGCTCTCCTGCGCCTGACTTCTATGCAACCAGCTACACCCACCGTTATGACAAATATAAAGGCTCACAAGTTTTCAAGCTTACTACCTGCAGGCATTAAGTGTTGCCAAAAGCCTAAAATTACTGGTCACTCAAAATGATTCATCTTTACTTACAGCTTCAAGACCAGTTTGGGATCTAAAAAGTATTTGTGTGTAAATATTGTGTTTAGGTTCTCCTCCGTTACCTCCATGTCGTAGTGTGGGCAGAGCTTCAGGCAAAAAAAATGTTAAAAAAAATGTAAAAAAATACTAGTATGCAGAAACAGAACAACAAAGTTTTTAAAACTTTATTTATTATTATTATTATTTTTTTATTTTTTTAACTCCGTGCCCTTTTAGAGCTACACCTCTCAGTTTACGATTCTCTGTTTTAAATGTCAAGTCGAACAACTGCACTCTCTCGTCTAGCCTCTTGTTTATCTAACCATCTGGAGCCTGTCAGAGAGAGAGAAAGAGGGAGGGAGGGAGGGATGGAGGGGGGGGGGGGAATAGCTTACTAGCCTTGTGTTTTATAGAGCAGATATGAACTGGCCTTTTAGGTTTGAGCAATGTTCCAGAACCGCTTTGTCATTTATCACACGTTGACTTTTTAAAGCTGATGACGGATGGGCCACGTTCACCCGGCTCCAAATGAAACTGGAAATGACATCAGTCAAACTTGGCCTGTAATGCTCAAATAACCGGGAGCCATGTAAGATGCATTTCTGCCGTGGCACTGCAGACCTCTGAATGAACCCAGGCCTTCTGTTTCATATTTTGATTATTCCCCGACCATAAAATGTACATGAGAACCTCTTCTCCTTCAAGCGTTTTTGATCAACATTTAGAAAGTTTACATTGACAATTGCCTATAATTGTTATCTCTCACAACAGAAAATACATTTTAAAAAATTGCAAAAAACTATTGTCAAATAGAAATGAAGGGTTTGACGTGTTTCCATCATCCATTTAGGCAAATTGTGCATGAATAAATTGGCGACAGTCAGTATGCCCTCTCACTTATCTGTTTCAGGTAGACCGCAAAAGCCAGCATGGCTAGAATGCAAGAATTGCCTAATATTTGCCATATTCTATTCATTCTCACGTGCCACAATATCGCAACGGTCCGTGCCATGGTTAGACTTGCACTTCTGTAGATCTGAAATATTGAACGGGGAAACTTGCATCCAGCCAACCACAAAATCAATGCCAAGCAATTCAGGCATTCTTGAAAGTCAGGGCAATCCTTGTCCTGCAAAGAAACATTATTTTGATCTAGTTGAAAAATAGATTTAGCAAGCACTAGGCATTTAGAATGAAATGTTGAACGGAGATTTACAGTTACGTGATGACATCACGTGCCCCGCATACTATTCATGAGGATGACAGGGACTATTCATTAGAATGGCAGTCAGGGCCTATACATAAGGATGGCAGTCAGGGACTATTCATTAGGATGGCAGTCAGGGACTATACATAAGGATGGCAGTCAGGGACTAGACATTAGGATGGCAGTCAGGGACTATACATAAGGATGGCAGTCAGGGACTATTCATTAGGATGGCAGTCAGGGACTATACATAAGGATGGCAGTAAGGGACTATACATAGGGATGGCAGTCAGGGACTATACATAAGGATGGCAGTCAGGGACTATACATAGGGATGGCAGTCAGGGACTATTCATAGGAATGGCAGTCAGGGACTATACATAAGAATGGCAGTCAGACACTATGCATAAGGATGGCAGTCAGGGACTATACATAAAGATGGCAGTCAGGGACTAGACATTAGGATGGCAGTCAGGGACTATACATTAGAATGGCAGTCAGGGACTATACATAAAGATGGCAGTCAGACACTATGCATAAGGATGGCAGTCAGGGACTATACATTAGAATGGCAGTCAGGGACTATACATAAAGATGGCAGTCAGGGACTATACATAAAGATGGCAGTCAGGGACTATACATAAGGATGGCAGTCAGGGACTATGCATAAGGATGGCAGTCAGGGACTATACATAAGAATGGCAGTCAGGGACTATACATAAAGATGGCAGTCAGGGACTATACATAAAGATGGCAGTCAGGGACTATACATAAGGATGGCAGTCAGGGACTATACATAAGAATGGCAGTCAGGGACTATACATAAGGATGGCAGTCAGGGACTATACATAAGGATGGCAGTCAGGGACTATACATAAGGATGGCAGTCAGGGACTATGCATAAGAATGGCAGTCAGGGACTATACATTAGGATGGCAGTCAGGGACTATACATAAGGATGGCAGTCAGGGACTATACATAGGGATGGCAGTCAGGGACTAGACATAAGAATGGCAGTCAGGGACTATACATTACTGTGGAATGACAGCCTGATGTCTACAACAATCCTCCATCCATGCGCTGTAATCTGTGTCCCCACTTTGCCTTCAACAAAACATGTCCCTTCCTCATCATCATATATACAGTATATGATAATGAGGGAGGGACATGTTTGTGTGTGTGTGTGTGTGTGTGTGTTTAACTATACACATTAGTAAACTAACAAACATTTGACCAACTGGGGACATTTTGTGGGTCCCCACAAGGTCAAATGTTATTTCTCTGAGGTTTAGGGTTAAGGTTAGAATTAGTGTTAGGTTTAAGAGGGTTTCTGTTTATGCCGGTATCAAACCTTGGGTTGCACGGGCCTATTGCAACTTTCTGCCCTGTTTCTATAATGTACATCAGACCAGTCTGGAGAGGGTGGGAGGACATGAGAGGCCGAGAGCTCCGAGGGGTCACCCACAACAGTTCAACAACAGGAGGAAGACAATTATTGATAAAGTGCAGAGGGTTAAAAAGTTTTAACTTTAAAAGAAATGTTATATAATAAAATCATAATAAAACATGCAAACTGGGTCAATTAAATAACTAAATAAATAATTAAATAGATATTTAGATAAGTACATAATTGGACATCCCCCCCAAGGGATGAAAGGATTAAGTGTTAGAAAGATAAGTGCTATGGTAAAGTGCTTGATATAATACAATTCAATGTAAAATATAAAGAAGACAAAACCAGAATAAGCAAATAAATACATTGTTTTTTATTGTACTTCCTCCTCCTGTCGGTGGCCCCTCCAGCTCTCTTAATTAGGCCCTCACTAACTCCCACTGTCAATGCTTTATCCTCCTCTTTACCATTCATACCAAGTGGAGCCAAGGTCTTCAGTTTGGATTTGGTTGCTCTTCTCTGGTCTGTGGCCCAGGAGGCTTTCATCTCCAGACCGGTGACGCGGAGGGAGGTTGTAGGGTGGTTTTGAAAGGGTTTTACCAGGTGTGTTTGTAATAAAACACATTTTTAAATAAAATTGCTTTGAGTTGCTTTCTTGAGGTGTTTCAAGTCTGTGTGACTGGTTTCTCGTATAGAAACGTTGCTGTTATAATGTGCATGTTATGTGGCGTAAACTATGCTGTTGCTCTGAATGGTCATAAGTTGTGGATTTTTGAATGTGTGGGAGTTAGTTATCAATAATACTGTTCTTCAACAGGTGGTTTAGGAGAGAGTTTATTGGAACAGTTTGACCAAGAGATCCCTTAGATTGGAGTTTTCTGTGAAATGCTGATACAGGTCTGAATGCCTGGAGTGAGGGGAAATGTACGTTGGGTTTGGGTGAAAGTGGCTTAGAGTCTGGAATGAAGGAGTCTGTTTTTGTCTGGGAGTCTGTATCTGTTGGGGGGGGGGGGGGGGTAGGAACAGGGGGTCTGGGAAAGGTAAGGGTTAGAATTAGGTTTGAGGTTAGGGTTAGGCGCGAGGGGTAGTTTTAGGGTTAGGAGCTAGGGATAGTTTTAGGGTTAGGAGCTAGGGGTAGTTTTAGGGTTAGGAGCTAGGGTTAGTTTCAGGGTTAGGAGCTAGGGTTAGGTTTCGGGAAGTAGGATTTTGAATGGGACTGAATTGTGTGTCCCCAGAAGGTTAGTTATACAAGACTGTGTGTGTGTGTGTGTGTGTGTGTGTGTGTGTGTGTGTGTGTGTGTGTGTGTGTGTGTGTGTGTGTGTGTGTGTTCCTACGCTTGGCTCAAAGATAACAGCTGGGGCTCTGAGTGCCTTCATCTGCCCCCCCCCCCCCCCCCCCCCCCATGCCTCTCAGAGGCTCAGCAGCTAACAGCCTTAGAAATTCTGTTACTAAATATGGCCTCAGATGTTCTGTAGGAGGACCTTTAGTAAGAGTTAGACTGACGGGTGGAAAGAGGATCCTATAGTGGAGGGAAATATTTCGCCAGAAAAGCCTCACTGTTGCATTATGGCTCCCAGTCTGTGAGAACTAGAAGAGGAGATAGAGTAATGACAGACACACACACACACACACACACACACACACACACACACACACACACACACACACACACACACACACTGCGGTTCCTCAAAGAGGCAGGGGGGGGGGGGGGGGGGGGCAGACGAAGACACTGTCAGAGCCCCAGCTGTTATCTTTGAGCTAAGCGTAGGAACACACCCACACACAAATCCACACACCTGCACTCACGCAAACTATAGATACGCACACACACTACGCCTATGGCAACAGTAAACCTTGGGACTGTTCATGAAATGCTGCGTCTCGTTCTGCGAAGCTGAGGGGATGGCTCTGGGGGTCTGCAGAGCAGAACTATAGTTGGAGTCTGCCATTGCAGCTTTACAAGCTCCTTTTTTTCACTGTAGAAGCAATACTCCCGGCCTTAATCTGGTATCCAGGTAAGAAAAAAATGGCATGTTTGGAACACAGCAGAGGAAAAAAAGCCTTCTGAAAGATGGAGCTATTGAAGAAAAACCACATTAAACTCAAGGACTGACATTTGAAAACTCTTCAGACAATCCTCAGTCCAGGAGGGTTTTAGGATGATCAGTACTGCTGTTCCACTGTGTTCCTGTCCAGGAGGGTTTTAGGATGATCAGTACTGCTGTTCCACTGTGTTCCTGTCCAGGAGGGTTTTAGGATGATCAGTTCTGCTGTTCCACTGTGTTCCTGTCCAGGAGGGTTTTAGGATGATCAGTTCTGCTGTTCCACTGTGTTCCTGTCCAGGAGGGTTTTAGGATGATCAGAACTGCTGTTCCACTGTGTTCCTGTCCAGGAGGGTTTTAGGATGATCAGTACTGCTGTTCCACTGTGTTCCTGTCCAGGAGGGTTTTAGGATGATCAGTACTGCTGTTCCACTATGTTCCTGTCCAGGAGGGTTTTAGGGTGATCAGAACTGCTGTTCCACTGTGTTCCAGCCATTTAAATTCATGTGAATTAAAAACATGTTTTGAGACACTCAAGTGGATGATGTTAAAGCCAGACCATGGGTAGAAGTGAAAACTTAATCATCCGCACTAAGGAGGTCAATGGATCTCGACCCAAACAACGGATTTGCCATGGAAACGCGTAGGGGAAAGATTGGTCAGTAATCGAAAGGTTGCTGGAACGAATCCCCGAGCTGACAAGGTAAAAATCTGCCGTTCTGCCCCTGAGCAAGGCAGTTAACCCACTGTTCCCCAGGCACCGAAGACGTGGATGTCGATTAAGGCAGCCCCCCTGACACCTCTCTGATTCAGATCGATAGGGTTAAACGCGGAAGACAAATTGTAGTTGAAGGCATTCAGTTTTACAACTGACTAGGTAGCCCCCCTTTCCATTTCCGTGGGGGAAAGATCCCAAATCTCCTCATTGCCCCCCTTGCAAATTAGCCTACATTTAGGCTGTTGTTTATCTGTGTATTTTACACTTTGTTGAGGTAGAAAATCTGCGTGGTAATCCTGTAATGGATGCCATCCCTAATAAATGTTCATGTCATTGTCACCAATCAACTGCATTGCATTCAAAATCAACTTTGACCATCACCACTGATTTGCTGTATGCTAGCTATGCTACCAGCTTATACGAATGGGAGCTAGCATTTAGCAGTCGCTTCTTCTAAACCAGAAAAGGGACAACTTCTAAATGTTATGCAGAGAAAACAGGCACATTATATCCAAATAGGACTTGAGCAACCACATTGTGGGCCTGTTTACAATTACACCAATCATGACGGACATCAGATGTGTTAAATGTACTGCGGGAGTGGGAGTCCTCCAATCACAATGAAGGATCTACTCTCTGTGGCCAGAGTGGTGACTGGGGCCGGTCCAGTGGCTCAGGTGAGGTACTGTATGTCCCTGCCCTCTGCGTGGGTTGATCAGCTGACTCAGGCTACTGATGCATTCTTCCACCCATCTGTCCACTTGTGATTGGCTACAAGAGCTCAGGGGCCAATAAGGGCTCTCCCCCCGGAAGCGAGGGTCATAGTCACTATACAGGTGTGGCCAAAATCAATGTGGGGATTTGACTACAGACAGTGGATTGTAGTTGATGTATAATGATCCCTTTACTTTAGTGGAATAGTAAGTCTCATGCTTTACAACCATATCCTTAGGGACAAAATCAGTGTTGTTGACCTGCAATCATTTCCTTGTGTCTCCAGGGAGGAAATCAGGGAAAGGCCTCTATAAACTAATGGACGAAGTGCCTTGTTTTTTCAGTGTAGCTCAATGAATTTGCCTGAAGCACAGTGGCATGCAAAGTCGATTTCATCAGCCTAGCTGTTTTCTTTACGGCTTTCAATATTGAGGGGAGTTGATTTATTCAACTGAAAATGTGCAGTCAATGAAATGCCCGGTGGCTGACAGAAAATTAATGAATGGGATATTTAAGAAACAAGGCCCGAGGGTGTGTGGCATATGGCCAATAAACTACGGCTAAGAGATGTTCTTATGCATGACACAAGGCGGATCACTGGATATGTCCCTTAGCCGTGGTATATTGGCCATATACCACAAACCGTCCAAATTGCCTCATCGCTATTAGAAACTGGTTACAAACGTAATTGTAGCAGTAAAAATGCCTGTTTTGTCATATCCGTGGTACACAGTCTGATATACCGCGGCTGTCAGCCAATCAGCATTCAGGGCTCGAACCACCCAGTTTATAATGATATTTGTGTGGTATTAGATGTGTTTTGGGGCTGAGGGGAACGATACACCTTTCACCACAACACATGGAGGAAATCATGCCTTTGATGACGCCTGTTGACTGATTCCACATAATGCCTGTTGACTGATCCCACATAATGCCTGTTGACTGATTCCACAAAATGCCTGTTGACTGATTCCACATAAAGCCTGTTGACTGATTCCACATAACGCCTGTTGACTGATCCCACATAATGCCTGTTGACTGATCCCACATAACGCCTGTTGACTGATTCCACATAACGCCTGTTGACTGATCCCACATAACGCCTGTTGACTGATTCCACATAACGCCTGTTGACTGACCTCACATAACGCCTGTTGACTGATCCCACATAATGCCTGTTGACTGATCCCACATAATGCCTGTTGACTGATTCCACATAATGCCTGTTGACTGACCTCACATAACGCCTGTTGACTGATCCCACATAATGCCTGTTGACTGATCCCACATAATGCCTGTTGACTGATTCCACATAATGCCTGTTGACTGACCTCACATAACGCCTGTTGACTGATCCCACATAATGCCTGTTGACTGATTCCACATAATGCCTGTTGACTGATTCCACATAAAGCCTGTTGACTGATTCCACATAATGCCTGTTGACTGATCCCACATAACGCCTGTTGACTGATTCCACATAATGCCTGTTGCCTGATTCCACATAATGCCTGTTCACTGATTCCACATAATGCCTGTTGACTGATCCCACATAACGCCTGTTGACTGATTCCACATAACGCCTGTTGACTGATTCCACATAATGCCTGTTGACTGATTCCACATAACGCCTGTTGACTGATTCCACATAATGCCTGTTGACTGATTCCACATAATGCCTGTTGACTGATCCAACATAATGCCTGTTGACTGATTCCACAAAATGCCTGTTGACTGATTCCACATAACGCCTGTTGACTGATTCCACATAATGCCTGTTGACTGATTCCACAAAATGCCTGTTGACTGATTCCACATAACGCCTGTTGACTGATCCCACATAATGCATGTTCAATCTAATTTATTTATAAAGCCCTTCTTACATCAGCTGATGTCACAAAGTGCTGTACAGAAACCCAGCCTAAAACCCCAAACAGCAATTAATGCAGGTGTAGAAGCACGGTGGCTAGGATAAACATTATGTTGACTGATCCCACATAACACCTGTTGACTGATCCCACTTAAACATGTGAGTCGGGTGATGTATTCATATCAAACAAATCATTTTGATCAGTGAATTCTTCAGAAAGTGATGAGTTTGTGTTTTTACTGAGTTGATGTGAGAACTGCTGATCAGGCCCCTCTACATCTACCAGCTCTCAGTCTCACTTCAGATTTAGACGTTCATCCATGTTTCCCAAATGTCAAATTTCTAAGTTGTTCCAAATGTCAAATTTCTAAGTTGTTGCAAATGTCAAATTTCTAAGTTGTTCCAAATGTCAAATTTCTAAGTGTTTAAGGTTAAGTTTAGGCCTTAACTCTGAATGGTTAAGGTAAGGGTTAAGGTTTGGGATGGATAGGCTTACAACAAAAATCGACAAAACAATATTTTATCCCTGGATACAAACATGCAACCTTTTGGAATCAGAGGCAAATACTTAACCTTAACCAAGCCCATCCACCATCCTTGTCAACAAAACCAAAACCTACTTGAAGGTAACAGCTCTCACTGTTGCCCCTAGTGGCCAGTTTACACGTCATCTCCCGACGTCCTCATTTCCCGATGTCCTCAGTATTCGACCTCCATCCATGTCTGAGTTGTATCACGAGTGACCTGGCTCTGTATAGAGCCTCGTTATTGTAATTTTATTGTGTTACTATTGTGTTACTCTACCATTGTTAGGAAAGAGTTCGTAAAGTAAGTATTTCACAATAAAGTCTACACCTGTTACATTTGTGATTGTGACAATCTTTTTATTTTATTTCATGTGTTGTCATACATAAATTAATTGTAATGATAACATACTCCTAGATATCAACAACTATTTCTCTGTCACTAATAAATACAGTCATGGATATTACAGTCTCTACAATTTACTTGAAAAGGCAACATGGGAAATATGCAAGTTAGCCTTTACATCATACTGTGTTCAAACTACACCCAAAACGACCTACTGTAACATAATAGGACTTAACTCTAGATCAACACTAGTGTTGAATAGAAATATCACTGAGTGTTAATTACCCCATAGTGTTACATTTGAGTAATACTGGCAAGTGTAATGCAGTGTTTAATTTTTTACACTATGTAGTATTTCCTTAACACTCAAAATGTAACATTATAATCAGAGTGCTTTTTACACTCTGTAGAGAGGGACCAAATGTAATATGATATAGTGTTAAAATGAACTCTCTCTGTGTTGATTTGACACTGCAAACCTTTCAGCTTCTCAACTTTACTAACAAACAAAGATTTTCTCCCGGCGTGCGCCCAAGTCATACTAAACAACAGCTTGTCTCACAAAATAAACCCAGAGAGAACTAGAAGTATCTAAGAACACAAAGGATGGGTGAGGTGAAGAGACAGAGAGAGAGAGGGAGAGAGAGAGAGGAGAGAGAAAGAGAGATACAGAGAGGGAGAGAGAGTGATAATGAGAGGGAGAGAGAGAAAGGGAGAGAGAGAGAGAGAGAGAGAGAGAGAGAGAGAGAGAGAGAGGAGAGGGGGAGAGAGAGAAAGAGAGACATATTTCCCTCAGATTACACAGATCCACAAAGAATTCGAAAACAAATCCAATTTTGATAAACTCCCATATCTACTGGGTGAAATTCCACAGTGTGCCATCACAGCAGCAAGATTTGTGACCTGTTGCCACCAGAAAAGGGCAACCAGTGAAGAACAAACACCATTGTAAATACAACCCATATTTATGTTTATTTATTTTAACTTGTGTGCTTTAACCATTTGTACATTGTTACAACACTGCATATATATAATATGACATTTGTAATGTCTTTATTGTTTTGAAACTTCTGTATGTGTAATGTTTACTGTTCATTTTTATTGTTTATTTGACTTTTGTATATTATCTACCTCACTTGCTTTGGCAATGTTAACACATGTTTCCCATGCCAATAAAGCCCCTTGAATTGAATTGAATTGAAAGAGAGATCAAGAGAGAGAGAGAGATCAGGGGAGAGAGAGCGAGAGATCAGGGGAGAGAGAGCGAGAGATCAGGGGATAGAGAGATCAGGGGAGAGAGAGCGAGAGATCAGGGGAGAGAGAGCGAGAGATCGGGAGAGAGAGAGATCAGGAGAGAGAGAGGAGAGAGATCAGGAGAGAGAGAGAGATAAAGGAGGAGAGAGAGAGTTGGATAAATGTAGATAAACTTGAGTTTTCTATACAGGATACTAACCTCAACATGAAAACCTTCAATCCAAATGACAATTCCATACCTTAAACCTTGATTTTGGACAAAATTACCTGCATGGACTGTTACTACCAAGGACTATCAAGAAAAAACTTTGAACAAACCAAAACCTGCAGAAGGAACACAGCGGAACCTGGAAATACCATCCAACAAAACACTGAGTGAGTAATGTTCAGTCTGAACCTACTTCTGAAGCCAAAATGTAAAAGCCAATAATCTCTAGGTCGTTTTGTTAAATAACACAAAGTAAATAAGTGTTACTAAGCTACCAAGCTGCTGGGACAGAAATGACCCCCCCCCCCCCCCCCCCCCCAATGGCTTATCCCTGTCCAGAGGGCATTACAGTACCCCATGGATATTCAAAATAACACTGCACGGAGTAAGTACTAAACAATCCAGAGACACTATTTGCCGACTGCTACAACTTATTTTTCCACACCATCCCCTGGCAAGGCACAGTGCTATAAGAGCACACTACCCCCATGTCAAGAGAGAGGGTATTGGCCCAGGGTGGAAACTCAGAATACTAGACATTGAGGAAATTGGAACAACCTCTGTCAACATCTACAAGTTTGGGACAGTAATGGTGCAGGGCATCCTCGTGCAGTTCCAGCAGGACTTTTACGGGATCAAAGAGAGAGCACAGCAGGAAAACCTCTCTCTCTGTGACGACTCCCCCATCCTGAGGGAGTCTGAACACACCTCTTCAAACTGTCCTGCAGACGAGGATAATCACCCCCCCCCCCCTAACAAAAAAACAATTAGGCAACAACAAATTCAGTCCCTTCTAGACAATTTCCTGGACGAAAGCTTTCACTGCAATAATGAAGGTGTAAACTTGGCAGTAGAAAACCTAAACCTTTATATTTGACCTCTCAGCTTCCCTATCAAATCTAACATTTTAAAGCAGACAACCGAAGAAAATTAGCAACAATGACAAATGGTTGGATGAAGAATGTAAAAACCTAAGAAAGAAATTAAGAAACCTGTCCAACCAAAAACATAGAGACCCAGAAAAGCTGAGCCTACGTCTTCACTATAGTGAATCACTAAAACAATACAGACATACTCTATGGAGAAAGGAACAGCACGTCAGAAATCAGCTCAATGTAATTGAAGAGTCCATAGAATCCAACCACGTCTGGGAAAATTGGAAAACTCTAAACAAACAACAACACGAAGAGATATCTATCTGAAACGGAAAGTAATGGATAAATCCCTTCTCCTAGCTTGTTGGCCCTATAACAAAGAACAAACAGCAAAAACAAATACATGATCAAATACAAATCTTAGAATTGTCACACCCTGGCCATAGAGAGGTTTTTATTCTCTATTTTGGTTAGGCCAGGGTGTGACTAGGGTGGGCATTCTAGTTTCTTTATTTCTATGGTTTCCATTCCTTTGTTTTTGGCCAGGTGTAGTTCCCAATCAGAGGCAGCTGTCTATCGTTGTCTCTGATTGGGAATCATACTTAGGCAGCCTTTTTCCCACCTGTGTATTGTGGGTAGTTATTTTCTGATTAGTCTCTGTTACCTGACAGAACTGTTCGCTTTCGTTTTGATACTTTGTTCGAGTGTTTTTGTGAAATAAATGATCATGAACACTTACGACGCTGCGCTTTGGTCCACTCTTCCTTACGACAATGAGTGTGACAAGAATCAACTATTAAAGACTCCCAGAACCCACTGGATTCTCTAACTACAATGAATGAACTATAGGACAAAGTACAAAACCTCCAACCCAAAAAGGCCTGTGTGGTTGATGGTATCCTAAATTAAATGATAAAATATATTCCATGGACTATACTGAAACTCTTTAACATCATCCTCAACTCTGGCATCTTCCCCAATATTTGGAACCAAGGACTGATCACCCCAGTCCACAAAAGTGGGGACAAAGTTGACCCCCATAACTACTGGGGGAAATGCATCGACAGCAACCTTGGGAAAATCCTCTGCATTATCATTAACAGTAGACCCAGCAGTACATTTCCTCAGTAAAAACAATGTACTGAGCAAATGTCAAATTGGCTCATTACCAAATGATCGTACAACAGACCATGTATTCACCATGCACACCCTTATTGACAAACAAACAAACCAAAACAAAGGCAAAGTCTTCTCATGCTTTGTTGATTTAAAAAAAATCTTTCAACTCAATTTGGCCTGAGGGTCTGCTATACAAATTGATGCAAAGGGGTGTTGGGGGAAAAACATACAACAGTATAAAACCCATGTACACAAACAAGTGTGCAGTTAAAATTGGCAAAAACACACACATTTCTTCCCACAGGGCCGTAGGGTGAGACAGGGATGCAGCTTAAGCCCCACCCTCTTCAACATATCTATATCAACGAATTGGCGAAGGCACTAGAACAGTCTGCAGCACCCGGCCTCACTCTACTAGAATCTGAAGTCTATTGTTTGCTGATGATCTGGTGCTTCTGTCCCCAACCAAGGAGGACCTATAGCAGCACCTAGATCTTCTGCACAGATTATGTCAGACCTGGGCCTTGACAGTATATCTCAGTAAGACAAAAATAATGGTTTTCCAAAATTTTTCCAGTTGCCAGGGCCGTTGCCCTAAAGCACACAAAAAACTATACATACCTCGACCTAAACATCAGTGCCACAGGTAACTTCCACAAATCTGTGAACAATCTGAGAGACAAGGCAAGAAGAAGGGCCTTCCATGCCATCAACAGGAACATAAAATTCGACATACTAATTAGGTTCTGGCTAAAACTCCTTGAATAAGTTTATAGAAACCATTGCCCTTTATGGATGTGAGGTCTGGGGTCCGCTCACCAACGAAGAATTCACAAAATGGGACAAACACCAAATTGAGACTGTATGCAAAAATATCATCTGTGTACACAAAAAACACCAAATAAGGCATGCAGAGCAGAATTATGCCGATACCCGCTAATTATCAAAATCCAGAAAAGAGACGTTAAATTCTACAACCACCTAAAAGGAAGTGATTCCCAAATCTTCCTTAACAAAGCCATCTCCTACAGAGACATTAGCCTGGAGAAGAGCCCCCTAAGCAAGCTGGTCCTGAGGCTGTGTCCACAAACACTAACAGACCCTACACAGCTCCAGGACAGCAACACAATTAGCCCCAACCAAATCATGAGAAAACAAAAAAGATAATTCCCTGACACATTGGAAAGAATTAACAAAAAAACTGAACAAACTACAATGCTATTTGGCCCTAAACAGAGAGTACACAATGGCAGAATACCTGACCACTGTAAATGACCCAAAATTAAGGAAAGCTTTGACTCTGTACCGCCTCAGTGAGCATAGCCTTGCTGTTGAGAAAGGCCGCTGAAGGCAGACTTGGCTCTCAAGAGAAGACAGGCTATGTGCACACTGCCCACTAAATGAGGTGGAAACTGAGCTGCACTTCCTAACCTCCTGCCAAATGTATGACCATATTAGAGAGACATATTTCCCTCAGAATACACAGACCAACAAAGAATTTGAAAACAATTCCAATTTTGATAAACTCCTATATCTTTTGGGTGAAATACCACAGTGTGCAAAGAGAGAAAGAGACAGACAGAGAGCAAGAGAAAGAGAGGGAGACGCTTTGGAGCTTCCTTTGTGTTTGTTGCCTGCTCCTTGAGTGTCCTCTCCTGTCGGCCTGTCATGTCTTCCCTCCTCCAGAACATACAGGGGATCCCATGTCATGTCTTCCCTCCTCCAGAACATACAGGTGGTCCCATGTCATGTCTTCCCTCCTCCAGAACATACAGGGGATCCCATGTCATGTCTTCCCTCCTCCAGAACATACAGGGGATCCCATGTCATGTCTTCCCTCCTCCAGAACATACAGGGGATCCCATGTCATGTCTTCCCTCCTCCAGAACATACAGGGGATCCCATGTCATGTCTTCCCTCCTCCAGAACATACAGGTGGTCCCATGTCATGTCTTCCCTCCTCCAGAACATACAGGTGGTCCCATGTCATGGCTTCCCTCCTCCAGGCAACGAGGGTCCCAGTACGGGGCCCACAACGAGGGTCCCCAGTCCGGGGCCCGCTACGAGGGTCCCCAGTCCGGGGCCCGCAACGAGGGTCCCCAGTCCGGGGCCCCCTACGAGGGTCCCCGGTCCGGGGCCCGCAACCAGGGTTCCCAGTCCGGGGTCGACGACGGGGGTCCCCGCACCAGAGGCGCCACCAAAGTGGGGTGAGCCAGAGGTGGAGCGGGGTCTACGTCCCGCACCAGAGCCGCCACCGCGGATAGATGCCCACCCAGACCCTCCCCTATAGGTTCAGGTTTTGCGGCCGGAGCCCGCACCTTTGGGGGGGGGGGGGGGTTACTGTCACGCCCTGACCTTAGAGAGCTTTTTATGTCTCTATTTTGGTTTGGTCAGGGTGTGATTTGGGTGGGCATTCTATTTCCTATTTTCTATGTTTTTGTATTTCTTTGTTTTGGCCGGGTATGGTTCTCAATCAGGAACAGCTGTCTATCGTTGTCTCTGATTGGGAATCATACTTAGGCAGCCTTTTTTCCCTTTTGTGTTTGTGGGAAGTTGTCTTTGTTTGGGGTACTATAGCCCTCTTAAGCTTTGCGGTCGTTTTGTATTGTTTATTGTTTTTATCCAAATAAAAACTAATGTATGCCAGTCTTGGTCTTCCTTCAACGACGGCCGTGACAGTCATAGACAAAACATCAATCATACGTACCATTAAGTCCTAATAACAATCACATTCCTCAGGAACAGGTGAGTCAACCAAACTTTTAAACTCCTCCAAGGAAAACAGATCCTGGAGTTTCCAGCTGGTCCTGGAGAGAATTCCAACGCTTCAGGTCTTCATTTAGGTCTACATCACCTCACCAGGTCTGCATATAAAACTGGGTCCTCGGGATCCCAAGGGGTGCACGTTTTTGGTCATTACCCTCACACTACACAGCTGATTCAAATGATCAAAGCTCGATGATAAGTTGATTATTTGAATCAGCTGTGTAGTGCTAGGGCCAATAAACAGAAGAAACATCCACCCCTTTGGGGTCCTGAGGACCCAGTTTGGAAAACCCTGCTGTAGTCCAAGACAGACCAGTACCAGTTCTATTCTGGACTCTAAAGAAAAACAAGCCTTATAAATAAAATAATGTAATAATTATAATAATATGTAATAAAAACTATTATCTTCATATTCTTTTACCAGGTTATCAACACGATTATTATTATTAAATTATTAATTAATTATTATTAATTATTAAAGCTCAGCTTCTCATCCACTCAAACTCCCAGATATATGTGTGTCTTGACTTGCTCTATGGAATTATCTCCCAAGGTAGTAATGATATGGTATTTTCCAATTTTAAACAATCTGAAAACCATTTCATTTTTTGTTGTTGATTGAATTCAGAACAAGCCTCAAATCAAACAGATTATGTTGAATGATGTTTAAAGCTGTTTGAGCTTTTTCAGAAGTCAAAGTCCAACTGCTGTCACTTCATTAGAGAACAGTGTCGACCTGCTGCCACTTCATTAGAGAACAGTGTCAAACTGCTGTCACTTCATTAGAGAACAGTGTCAAACTGCTGCCACTTCATTAGAGAACAGTGTCGAACTGCTGTCACTTCATTAGAGAACAGTGTCATCCTGCTGCCACTTCATTAGAGAACAGTGTCAAACTGCTGCCACTTCATTAGAGAACAGTGTCATCCTGCTGCCACTTCATTAGAGAACAGTGTCAACCTGCTGTCACTTCATTAGAGAACAGTGTCGAACTGCTGTCACTTCATTAGAGAACAGTGTCAACCTGCTGTCACTTCATTAGAGAACAGTGTCCAACTGCTGTCACTTCATTAGAGAACAGTGTCGAACTGCTGTCACTTCATTAGAGAACAGTGTCAAACTGCTGTCACTTCATTAGAGAACAGTGTCCAACTGCTGTCACTTCATTAGAGAACAGTGTCGACCTGCTGTCACTTCATTAGAGAACAGTGTCGACCTGCTGTCACTTCATTAGAGAACAGTGTCAACCTGCTGTCACTTCATTAGAGAACAGTGTCAACCTGCTGTCACTTCATTAGAGAACAGTGTCAACCTGCTGCCACCTCATTAGAGAACAGTGTTCAACTGCTGCCACTTCATTAGAGAACAGTGTCGAACTGCTGTCACTTCATTAGAGAACAGTGTCAAACTGCTGTCACTTCATTAGAGAACAGTGTCAACCTGCTGTCACTTCATTAGAGAACAGTGTCGAACTGCTGTCACTTCATTAGAGAACAGTGTCAAACTGCTGCCACTTCATTAGAGAACAGTGTCAAACTGCTGCCACTTCATTAGAGAACAGTGTTCAACTGCTGCCACTTCATTAGAGAACAGTGTCAAGCTGCTGTCACTTCCTTAGAGAAGTGTCAACCTGCTGCCACTTCATTAGAGAACAGTGTCAAACTGCTGTCACTTCATTAGAGAACAGTGTTCAACTGCTGCCACTTCATTAGAGAACAGTGTCAAACTGCTGTCACTTCATTAGAGAACAGTGTCAACCTGCTGTCACTTCATTAGAGAACAGTGTCAACCTGCTGTCACTTCATTAGAGAACAGTGTCGAACTGCTGTCACTTCATTAGAGAACAGTGTCAAACTGCTGCCACTTCATTAGAGAACAGTGTCAAACTGCTGCCACTTCATTAGAGAACAGTGTCAACCTGCTGCCACTTCATTAGAGAACAGTGTCAAATCGCTGCCACTTCATTAGAGAACAGTGTTCAACTGCTGCCACTTCATTAGAGAACAGTGTCAAGCTGCTGTCACTTCATTAGAGAACAGTGTCAAACTGCTGTCACTTCATTAGAGAACAGTGCCAACCTGCTGTCACTTCATTAGAGAACAGTGTCAACCTGCTGCCACTTCATTAGAGAACAGTGCCAACCTGCTGCCACTTCATTAGAGAACAGTGCCAAACTGCTGTCACTTCATTAGAGAACAGTGTCAAACTGCTGTCACTTCATTAGAGAACAGTGCCAACCTGCTGTCCCTTCATTAGAGAACAGTGCCAAACTGCTGTCACTTCATTAGAGAACAGTGTCATCCTCAGGGAAAATGCACGTCGGCCGTCTCAATATGTGTCTCCCAATCTTGTCGACAATAAACTACATGGGACCTCAAATGGATCCTTGTGGTTAACACCTGACTACAGCTCTATGACGTGGGACGTAAAATGATCTGCCTTAACGACACTGGGTTCACAAACTCCAGAGCATAACCAGTAATCCCAACACACTTCAGTGTCTGCACCAAGACAGTATGGTCCACACTGTCAAACACCTTTGTACAAATCTATGACCACAGACACACAATGTCACTTCTTATACAGATCACAGTGAATATAATCCCACACCTTCAATGTTGCTGTAACAGTGCTGTGTCTTGACCTGAAAACTGATTGTATATCACTAAAAATATTGTTTTTCTGGAGGTAGGCCTTGACCTGCTTTTTGACCAGGGACTCCAATGCCTTTGGCAGAACAGTCGATTTAGATATGGGCCAATAGTTATTCAGCAGAGTGGGATCGCCTCATTTCAAAAGACGTAGGACAAATGCTGATTTCCATAACTTGGGGATGTCATTACATTTTAGGTTGTGGTTTAAAATTAAGGTTAAGAGAAGGATATGATATTTGTATGTGGGTATGTGTTAGATTGTGTGTGTGTGTTTCCTACTCGCCCACTCCTCCCTCCATCCATCCCTTTCCCTCTTCTCCTCCCCCAGTCGCTCCCTCCTCTCCACTTCTCCTCCCTCCCTCCCTCTCTCCCTCCACTCCTCTTCTCATCCCTCAGTCTCTCCCTCCCTCCTCTCCTATTTTCCTCCCTCTCTCCCTCCTTTCCTCCTCTTCCCCACCCTCCCTCCCTCCTCTCCTCTTCTCCTCCCTCTCTCCCTCCCCTCCATCTCTTTTCCTCCCTCCCTCTCTCCCTCCCCTCCTCATCCCCCAGTCTCTCCCTCCCTCCTCTCCTCTCCTCCTCCCTCCTCTCTTCTCCTCTCTCCCTCACTCCTCCTCTTTTCCTCCCTCTCTCCCTCCTTTCCTCCTCTTCACCTCCCTCCTCCCCTCTTCTCCTCCCTCCCTCTCTCCCTCCTTTCCTCCTCTTCTCCTCACTCTCTCCCTCCCCTCCTCATCCCCCAGTCTCTCCCTCCCTCCTCTCCTCTTTTCCTCCCTCTCTCCCTCCTTTCCTCCCCCCTCCTCCTCCCTCCCTCCTCCTCTTCTCATCCCTCTCTCCCTCCTCTTCACCTTTTCACCTCCCTCCCTCCTTCCATATGCTGTCCATAACTCAGGCTTTCAGTAGCTTGTTGTGTAGTGGTGAGGTGGACTGTGACAGGGTGATCATCTGCTAACCCTGTGATGTTTCTGCCTGCTGTGCTGTACTCCCTTGTCTCGGCTGTGTGTGTGTGTGTGTGTGTTTGTTTAACTATACTTGTGGGGACCAGACATTTTGTCTGGTCAAATGCTATTTCTAGGGGGTTAGAAGCTATGATTTATTTTTAGGGTTAGGGTTCAAGTTAGGCTGAGGGTTAAGGTTAGGGTTAGGTTTAGGGTTAGGTGTTCGGTAAAATTAGATTTTCAATGGGACTGAATTGTGTGTCCCCACAAGGTTAATTGTACAATACTGTGTGTGCGCGAGTGTGTGTGTGTGTGTGTGTGTGTGTGTGTGTGTGTGTGTGTGTGTGTGTGTGTGTGTGTGTGTGTGTGTGTGTGTGCATGAATGCATGTTTGTATCCTAAACCCTCTCTTCTTCTCTTCTCTTATCAAAGACACACAGGGCTGCTGCTCCTCCAATCAGCCTCCCAGACACACAGATCTGCTGCTCCTCCAATCAGCCTCCCAGACTCACAGAGCTGCTGCTCCTCCAATCAGTCGCCCAGACACACAGAGCTGCTGCTCCTCCAATCAGTCTCCCAGACACACAGGGCTGCTGCTCCTCCAATCAGTCTCCCAGACACACAGGGCTGCTGCTCCTCCAATCAGTCTCCCAGACACACAGGGCTGCTGCTCCTCCAATCAGTCTCCCAGACACACAGGGCTGCTGCTCCTCCAATCAGTCTCCCAGACACACAGGGCTGCTGCTCCTCCAATCAGTCTCCCAGACACACAGGGCTGCTGTTCCTCCAATCAGTCTCACAGACACACAGGGCTGCTGCTCCTCCAATCAGTCTCCCAGACACACAGAACTGCTGCTCCTCCAATCAGTCTCCCAGACACACAGGGCTGCTAGGAATCTCTGGAACATATAGCTGCTAGATGGTTACGTTAATATTAGGTAACACTACGAAAGCCTCTCTCTCTCGCTCTCTCTCAGGAATAGAAATCTGGTTATGCCTATTATCGTCATGGAAACGGGCGAGACGGGAGCACAAAGCATCACGTACGCACGCACACACACACACACACACCCAATGAAAGAAAAGAGAGGCTGCTGCCCCCAGGTAGAGTAAAGACATTATTGTGTTGGACTGATTCCAGGCATTCCCACCTCCTGCCCCCTCTAGCACACACACACACAGAGACACACAACACACACAGACACACACACACAGACACACACAACACACTTACACACACCCTGTAAAAAGTAAAATTTAACCCATTGCTTAATCAGCATTAATCTGTGAGCTGAATGTTTTTCAAAAGGAGAAGAATTTGAACTAATGTGTTGAAGTTTGTTTACTCAACACATTCTTTGAAAAATTATAAATTCATGGCTCAAAAACAACTCAAAACCACACCCATTATTATCATATCTCCCAGCATGCTGGCTTGCAGATAAAAAAAAAAGTGTGTTTCATTACCTGTTTTTTTTGCATATACTTTGATTGGTTGATTAATCTTGTGTTACAAAACATGTTTACCATATATATTTCTGAACTCATCCAATATGTTATTATACTGAACAAAAATATAAACGCAACAATTTCAATGATTTTACTGAGTTACAGTTCATATAGGGAAATAAGTCAATTTAAATAAATTCATTAGGCCCTAATCTATAGATCTCTATCTGTAGTCTGGGCAGGGGCGCCCACCCACTGGGGAACCAGGCCCAGCCACTGGGGAGCCAGGCCCAGCCAATCAGAATGAGTTTTTCCCAACAAAAGGGCTTTATTATAGACAGAAATACTCCTCAGTTTCATCAGCTGTCTGGGTAGCTGGTCTCAGACGATCCCACAGGTGAAGAAGCTGGATGTGGAGGTCCTGGGCTGGTATGGTTACATGTGGTCTACGGTTGTGAGGCCGATTGGACGTACCGCCAAATGATCTAAAACAACGTTGGTAGAAGAATGTACATTCAATTATCTGGCAAAAGCTCTGGTGGACATGCACGCTCCCTCAAACATGATACATCTGTGGCATTGTGTTGTGTGACAAAACTGCACATTTTAGAGTGGCCTTTTTGTCCCCAGCACAAGGTGCACCTGTGTAATGCAAATACTGTTTAATCAGCTTCTTGATATACCACACCTGTCAGGTGGATGGATTATCTTGGCAAAGGAGAAATGCTCACTATAACAGGGATCTAAACAAATTTGTGCACAACATTTTAGAGAAATATGATTTTAGTGCTAATTTTATTGCTATTTAATGGTACATTTCTGGGATCTTTTATTTCAGCTCATGAAACATGGGACCAACACTTTACATGCTGCATTCATATTTTTGTTCAGTGTAGTTGGACATATTGCACCCATTACTGAGATAGACCTTCCAGTATTTTAGATTGTTCAGATTTAGATCGTCTCAATAATACATTTTCCCTTCCACAGAAGACATTCTAAAATGTCAAATTGTTGGATATCCTCACTTTGGCTGGATTACAATAGGAATTACACATCACTTTGGCTGGATTACAATAGGAATTACACATCACTTTGGCTGGATTACAATAGGAATTACACATCACTTTGGCTGGATTACAATAGGAATTACACATCACTTTGGCTGGATTACAATAGGAATTACACATCACTTTGGCTGGATTACAATAGGAATTACACATCACTTTGGCTGGATTACAATAGGAATTACACATCACTTTGGCTGGATTACAATAGGAATTACACATCACTTTGGATGGATTACAATAGGAATTACACATCACTTTGGATGGATTACAATAGGAATTACACATCACTTTGCAAGATTCTCGTAACCAATTAATTCAAAACGCAAGGCACTCTGGGAAGGCACTCTGCTAATAAGGTAGAATAAATTCTCAAATTGAATTGTAAATTCACTCAACCTAAAATTAAAAGTTGAGTGAACATATAATTCAACTCGAGAATTTATGTTGGTTCAACTATATGACCAAATGTTGAGCAAACACACAATCCTATTGCAGCTGGTTGCCTTACAATTGTACTTTGAATTAACATCTTATTTTCACACAAACGCGGGAGCGTCGACACACAAACACACACACACACACTCTCCCTTGTCTGCACATACACTCCCCCTCCCACACACACACACACACACACACACACACACACACACACACACACACACACACACACACACACACACACACACACACACACACACACACACATAGTAAGAGCTCCCTCTACTGGCCCAGTGTGTAACATCACTTGTTGATAGCGACGTCATAGGCAGAAAGGCCTATGATGTTCCTCCACTACCCACCTGCACCTGCCCCCCAAAATCTCTTCGACTCCACAGACAGACAGACAGGAGGAACACACATACACACACATCCTGCTACAATAACCCCACTCGGTCTGCGTCGGCATCTGTGCACTAATCATCCACAGATGAGGGCAATATTTTTTTTGTAAGTTAATGTCATCAAATTCAATCCGTATGGCCCTCACAGTGATTAGACTGAAGCACCTTACTCTCTCATACAACTTGTTAGTCAGATCAGTGTAGCTTTAGATTACAATATAGCATTGAGTCATCAAGACAAAGACATTTCTAGCCAACAAAGACATCTCTAGCCAACAGAGACATTTCTAGCCAACAAAGACATCTCTAGCCAACAGAGACATCTCTAGCCGACAGAGACATCTCTAGCCGACAGAGACATCTCTAGCCGACAGAGACATCTCTAGCCGACAGAGACATCTCTAGCCGACAGAGACATCTCTAGCCGACAGAGACACCTCTAGCCGACAGAGACATCTCTAGCCGACAGAGACATCTCTAGCCGACAGAGACATCTCTAGCCGACATAGACATCTCTAGCCGACAAAGACATCTCTAGCCGACAAAGACATCTCTAGCCGACAAAGACATCTCTAGCCGACAAAGACATCTCTAGCCGACAAAGACATCTCTAGCCGACAAAGACATCTCTAGCCGACAAAGACATCTCCAGCCGACAGAGACATCTCTAGCCAACAGAGACATCTCTAGCCAACAAAGACATCTCTAGCCAACAAAGACATCTCCAGCCGACAAAGACATCTCTAGCCAACAGAGACATCTCTAGCCAACAAAGACATCTCTAGCCAACAAAGACATCTCTAGCCAACAACGGTACTTTCAGTGAGGATAAAACCTTGATGTATATTTGAGTGTTAATATGTGTTTGGTATTTTGTATTTATTATGGATCCCCATTAGCTGCTGCAAAAGCCAAAGCAGCAGCTACTCTTCCTGGGGTCCAGCAAAAGGCAGTTTATACCATTTTAAAAACATTACAATACATTCACAGATTTCACAACACACTGTGTGCCCTCAGGCCCCTACTCCACCACTACCGCATATCTACAGTACTAAATCCATGTGTATGTATAGTGTGTATTATGGAAGGACCTTTGTAAATGTAGCATAGAGATATTGACAATGAATAGAAAATATAAGAATTTGAATATAGGTAGGTTACTGTCTACTATCTATACGTCAGTTGCAAATCCATAACCATTCTGTAACTTCAGTGAGAAGTCCTGTTGATGTATAGATCCCTCGCTGCCTCTATAAATATTGAATTCTCATCAATAATATTGAAAAGAGACAACCATCATCGCAGTCTTGACATATGCCATGTTACTGATATAGTGCACGTCAGTGTGCCAAACAGGAAGCCCAAGAAGTTACAAAGAGAAACAATAAACAAACAAAGCATTTTTTTTAGAGATTCTGGAAAGCGTCTCTTTATCACGCCAGCCATGCTAGTTGAGTTCTAAACACACACACACACACACACACACACACACACACACACACACACACACACACACACACACACACACACACACACACACACACACACACACACACACACAGTCTTGTACAGCTAACCTTGTGGGGACATACAACTCAGTCCCATTCAAAATCCTATTTTCCCTAACCCCTAACCCTAATCCTAACCCGTACTCTTACCCTAACCCTAACCTTAACCCTAACCCAAAAACCTAAACTTTATCCTAACCCTAAACCTAACCCTAGCTCCTAACCCTACAACTAACCCTAGCTCCTAACCTTAATATTTAACTTAATTCTAACCCTAACCTTAACCCTAAACCCCCTAGAAATAGCATTTGACCTTGTGGGGACTGTCCCCAGCTGGTCAATTTTTTGTTCGTTTACTATTCTTGTAGGGACTTCTGGTCCCCACAAGAATAGTTAAACACACACACACACACACACACACACACACACACACACACACACACACACACACACACACACACACACACACACACACACACACACACACACACACACACACACACATACACACATACACATACACATGCCCAAAGAAAGCATTCATACATTTATACCTCAACAATAGACATTTATCTGTACACAACCAACCAATCTAAAAAAAAAGCGTATTTGATAAAAAGCCATGCAATGTAATTACGCTTCCATAAATAAATTAGAAGAGGAAAATAAAATCCAGGACAGCTCTTCTTGTGACGGTCGGGGTTAGCTTTTAGAGGAGGTAAATACAGGATAGCTCTTCTTGTGACGGTCGGGGTTAGCTTTTAGAGGAGGTGAATACAGGATAGCTCTTCTTGTGACGGTCGGGGTTAGCTTTTAGAGGAGGTGAATACAGGATAGCTCTTCTTGTGACGGTCGGGGTTAGCTTTTAGAGGAGGTAAATACAGGATAGCTCTTCTTGTGACGGTCGGGGTTAGCTTTTAGAGGAGGTAAATACAGGATAGCTCTTCTTGTGACGGTCGGGGATAGCTTTTAGAGGAGGTAAATACAGGATAGCTCTTCTTGTGACGGTCGGGGTTAGCTTTTAGAGGAGGTAAATACAGGATAGCTCTTCTTGTGACGGTCGGGGTTAGCTTTTAGAGGAGGTGAATACAGGATAGCTCTTCTTGTGA
The DNA here is from genome assembly GCF_029448725.1 of Salvelinus fontinalis. Lineage (NCBI taxonomy): Eukaryota > Metazoa > Chordata > Actinopteri > Salmoniformes > Salmonidae > Salvelinus > Salvelinus fontinalis. The sequence continues at coordinate 7,408,581 of NC_074671.1, forward strand.
CGGTCGGGGTTAGCTTTTAGAGGAGGTAAATACAGGATAGCTCTTCTTGTGACGGTCGGGGTTAGCTTTTAGAGGAGGTAAATACAGGATAGCTCTTCTTGTGACGGTCGGGGTTAGCTTTTAGAG